>NC_057809.1:523048114-523093510 GCF_018294505.1 Triticum aestivum | reverse complement strand
CAATAGCAAAAAGAATAAATCAAAAATCTATTCTAGAATTCAAACTAGAGCCAAAACAGTGTTTGAAGCATATTTAAAATAATTCAAATTTAAATTAATCAAATTTGTAAACTAAGTATGAAAACAGAAACTTCAACAAATTTGTGACATGGTGCAAAAAGAATCACTCGATTTGGATCTAAAACATAAAAGATATAGAATTTCTAAAAACAGAACTATTTATGTAAACAGAATAAAACAGAAAAAAATCTAACGGACAGAGGCCACAAGGCCCTTTGGGGTTGGCCTAGAGCAGTGGCCGATACGTGCAAACGGGCAAACGACCTATAGCTAGCAGAACCGCATCAGTCAACTAAATAAAACAGAAAAATCGACGGTTCACTTAAAATAAATTGCATCTATCGAATAGGTACTCTAAGATCTAATCTATGTCGTTCGAAACATATCGGACGATGAGGAGAGAGGGAGAGCTTACAACGGCGGTGGTGGAACTCCGGCGACGGTCGACGGCGGCGGCGGCTTCAGTGATGAACGGGGCGACGGCTCCAGGGGTCCTTGGAGTCGGGGAAGGCGTCGGGGTGGCGTAGTTGACGACGACGATGACGATGATGGTGACGGCGAGGCTTGGGGATGACGGAGTCAAGCAGGGCGAGGTGGCGGAGTTCCGGTGTTCCGGTGAGCTTCGGGAGATGATGGCGACGACGCTCCGGTGGTCGAGGGAGTCGGGCGAGGGCACGGGAAGATGCGGGCGAGCGAGTGGAGGCCCGGGGTGGTAGAGGCGGAGTGGAGCGGGGCGGCAGCAATGGCGCAGTGGCAGAGGCGGAGCTCCGGCGAGAAATTGAGGAGGCGGCAGGGTTCTCAGTGCGGGGAAAAGAGGGGGACGGGTCGATGGAGAGGGGTATTTATGGGGAAAGGAGTTCTTGGAGGAGGGGTTGCTCGGGATCACGGTCCATGGAAGATCGGAACCGCGGCGGCGTCGAACGCGTTCTGGCGAGGTTTGCTGGACGAGGGGTTGAAGAAAGGGGTGGGGTCAGCCTGTCGCTGAGAGGAAAGGGAAAGGGAGCGATCGGGTGGCCAATCGGGAGAGGGTCGGGTGCGGGCGTGGCCGGGGCAGGCCGCTGCGGGCGTGGGGTGGCCGAGGGAGAGAGAGAAAAGTGGGTCGCGCCGGGGGTTTCCTAATTTGAAATCTTTTCCCCTTTTCTTTTAAACAGAGAACGAAAAAAATAAACATAATAAATAAAGCATTATATAGGTATATGATATATCTAAATTTTAATAAAAAGATTTCCTAAAACATGAACATATTTTCAGAGGAAAATAAAATCCACAAAAATACACAAAACTCAAAGAATGTTGTTGTTGCAATAAAACTCAATACAAATCATTTCTAAAATGGCAAAATGATTTCAAATTTCTCTTCTCCAAATTTTCCATTGAAGGGAATCATTTTACCCTTATTTCCATTTATTTATTTATTCGAGAAAATAATTTTATTAAAAGCCAAATAACTCCAAATTGATAGTAGGTTTCAAAATACCTTCAAATGGACTTTCATTTTGATTCCTTTAAACTTCCAACTCATCTTTGAAGAAGTCATTTTATCTCCTCTCATGAGGATCATTGAGTTGCATAAAGTTTATGACTTTGAAGTGTTTTCAAAAAGGAATTCAAATCTCTCCAAAACCACTTTTCATTTCAAATGGAAGAAGTCATGTTGTCTTCACTCTAGGGTTTTTGTAATTGAGATGAATTTGAATTCTTGGAGATCAAGATGCAAAGGTGAAAGTTTGGGAAAGTCATATCATTCCCTCTCATTCAACTTTCAAAAAATTTCAAATTTCACTCAATTTCACACAATCAATCACACAACAATCAAACAAACAAGCATAATAATATATTTAATATAACATTCCAAAATTTAGAATTTTGGGATGTTACAAGGAACGAGGTACTAGTGATGGTGAAATGTGTCCCATTTTATTTCTCGATTTGTGTATTGAATTATACTTTAAACTCATGAAATTGTGCAATATGCTTATATAGTCTGTTGTTCCTAAAATCTTGAGACTTCTTAGTAGTCTAACCATTTTTTTGCGGGGAGTAGTCTAACCATTGATACTGGCAATCTAACTTTTCTAGACGTACATTAGTTGATGTTGCCTATCTTTTAGTGGTGATAATAACATTAAATGTTATTTTTTTATATGCATGCTTTCATCTATTTCTCCTTCTTTTTTTAACATCCGCATTACTTCCTCTTTTATTAAGAGAGAGAGTGCATTACTTCCTCTTGTTTTGTTTTGTTTTGGGTTGAGAAAGGGCAGATAATAGGAAGAAGCGTGCAGTTTTGGACAACTCCAAAATTTGAGTCAGGGTTCTATTTGCAAAAAGCAGCCTAATCAGCAGGATACATCAACATCTGGAACCATTCCCCTCAAAAAAAACATCTGGAACCATTATGTGACCTATTTTCTCCCAAAATGGAGTGTTGTGACTGGTTCATTATACTTCCTCTGTCCAAAAATACTTGTCAGAGAAATATCTATTTTAGAAAAGAGTGACCAACGTGACTTTTTTTGAGAGAGTTTTTTTATGACACTTTTTTCGAGAGAGAGTGGCCAACGTGACTTACGGTCTCGCCAAAAAAAACCGTGACTTACAGTACATTTATAAAACAAACTGAATCCTCAAAACAAAAGGTAAATCCTTTTCGTGGGCTCACCTCGTCACGCAGTTAATTGGGCTTCCGTCCAAGTGATGCGGGCAGTCAATACACCTGGGCCCAAGAAAAACTCCGATTCCGAGTACCATAGGACCCAACGGTAAAAAAGGATGGCGACCAAAGCAGCCCCACCGACCCTGGTGGTCTCGCACCATTAGAATCCCCTTCCCCAACCCAAATCGGCCGCCGCCAAGCCCTCGGCCGGCGCCGGCGCCGTCGCCGTCGCCGCTGAGCCAACCACCGAAGCGCCTCGAACTCCTCGTCCTCCTCCCCGTGCCTACCGTCCTCCACCGGATCGGCGCGGATCGGAGGCTCCCGCGAAGCGATTCCTCCCGTCAGGCAGTGTAAGCCCTAGCTTCCCCGCGTCGCCATCGCTTTCAATCTAGATTAATCTGTTGTTGTTTGCTACGAGTAATCGCTTACAAATCTTTACCCTGCAAACCATCGGGACGTCGGATGTAATTTCGCTTCGAATTTGTTCGGTCTTTGATGTTTGCAGCGAGATGTCGGAGTACAAGAACGTCGTTGGGGGGAAGCTCAAACTGAAGGGGAAACCGCTGGATGTCAAGGAGGGCGGAGTCAAGAAGAAGAATAAGAAGAAGCACCGCCGCGAGGAGTCGTCTCAAGGCGAGCACAGCGAGCTCCGCGAAGGTAATGCTCGTTTCTACACCGAAGCTGCCCCTTCCAAACACATCGGTTCACATTCCTAACGTAATTTTATTTTTTAGTGAACATTATAGTGTGCTTTAGGGTTGATATCATGACCGATTTGTTGCACTCTTAAGTCTAAACGATTGATTTAACACATCTGCTGCTTAGGTCGTTGATTGATTACCATTGTCTAAATGATGTTTTGCTTGTTATGCATGCCTGCGACATGGGATATATTGCTAAAATAAATACGTGTTGATGAGCATTAGTGTGTGGTAGGGCTGGTACTATGATAGTTTTGTTGCAATCTGAACAATGATATGGGTTTGACCCATCTGGTGGTTAGTTCATTGATAGATGACCAGAGTAAGTGATCTTTGTTTGTTCTATATGTCCACGCCATCGAATATAGTATTGATGATCATAACACAAACATTTATACTTGTTTAATATGCATCTTTGCTTCCCTATGTATATTTGGCGTCAGTTGGGTTATATTTTTGGTTACTTAATAGTTTGTGCTTTCTAGCTGGTTAACACTGTTTTGCTGCCATGATTTCTTCTTTGATTTGGTAATACAGTAGGAATAAAAAAAACATTGTAGTGCTGTTACTTGAGGGACTAATAATGTTATACTCCCTCTGTCCCATAATATAAGAGCGTCTGGTAAGTGGGATTAGAGGTTGTATCTATGTGAGCTCAAGCTAATTCCGAACTAAGAAGGAACATGTCTTGTGTCTTTCGTTGATGATGGTACTTGTTAGATTCAGTATTCTAGTGAAATGTCTTTGGACCTTGGACTGAAGGTAGTCAGATTTCCATGTCAATGCTATGACAGATTTACCGGATAGAAGATGCTAACATTATTGGCTTCTGGACTAGCCTTTATGAAAATAGTCTCCCATGTTTGGGCAATCAGGCTAAATTGGACAAAGCCGAGCCTGTCAAATAGGAACTTGTTACTTTGCAATGGCACGGTGCTTATGCTGATTTGCTGAGTGGTTGAACCTTAAGAGAAGTTGCTCTATGTACTTGATTATATGTATGCAAGCTTGGTATACTCTGTCCATTTGCCCGACAACTTGACTGTTTGTATTTTTACATCTTTTATGTGTCTGTCTTTGTGTGTTACATAACTCTTTGCAATCTAAAACTGTTTTCTGCTGAATATATATCACATCTCTAACTCGATGGTTATTCTTCAGGTGGAAGCTCTGAATTACCAGGCGACCCTGACAATGAATTCAGTGAAGCTGACAAGCTGGGAGAGGAAGGGAGTGCGCAAGCCGATTATGACCACCTCACTCCAGCCGAGAGGCGTTACATTGAACAGAAGCAGAAGATCGATGTACACAAGCTGGCCAAGGTGGCTGACAAGTCGCACAGGGACCGCATCCAGGACTTCAACCAGTACCTCGCAAATCTTAGTGAGCACTATGATATCCCAAAGGTCGGCCCTGGTTAATTAAGGTTCGCACAAGTGTTCCAGTGTGCTGGACCTATGCTTGCAGCTCGTCAATTTCG
Organism: Triticum aestivum; assembly: GCF_018294505.1. Classification (NCBI taxonomy): domain Eukaryota; kingdom Viridiplantae; phylum Streptophyta; class Magnoliopsida; order Poales; family Poaceae; genus Triticum; species Triticum aestivum. The sequence goes on along the minus strand of NC_057809.1, from coordinate 523,088,613 downwards.
CGTGGGTGCGCTCTGAAACAATGGATTGTGCTGTCTTTATTAGAGATAAACTGAGTACCTCTGCACTTGTAAGCTGATTGCACTTTATCTCTGTTGAAGACCATGTTTAATATACTTCCAAGTGTTCTGAGTACTTTCTTTTAAATTGATTGATACTTCCTCCGCTCCAGTTTATAAGTCATGCTTTTGGAGTATCAAGTTTGAAGAACGAAATGTAGGGGACATGTGCCACATGTTATACCATTTATGAATTCGTATTTAAATAAATCCAGTGGTATCATTCTAAGTCTCATGCTTCTTTTAACCCTTCTTGTTAGAGCATCTCCAAAACCTTTCTTGTTAGAGCATCTCCAACAGATGATGTTGTTAGGATTTAATTAATACACTTAATTGAAGGGAAATCTCCCCTTGTCCTAACTGTCCCTCCGCAACAACCGCATCCCTCGATGCGCTGTTTGGGAATGGACGCGTCCCTCTGTTGCGTCCTCATCATTAATGAAAGAGATCAAGAGTTCGATTCATTTGTCTCTCGCTCTAAAATCGACTTGCAACACGTTATCAGCACGCTGGTAACCGAGAGCACCAGGCCTCAAAACTTCGCACGGCCGCGCCTCGCGCCCTCGTCGCCGGCCGTGGCCGCGCCTCGGCCGCGTCGCGCCCGTCCGCGCTGCCGGATTCGCGCCCTCCGCGCCGCCGTGGCGACGAGCAGCAACTGCGGCGGCGGTGCAGCGCCCACCACCGTGGTCTTGCGCCCCGCCCCGGCCATGGCGTGCAGCGCCATCCCATGGATCGAGGCAGCCCCCAACGGCGAGGCCTCCTCCCCTGCACAGGCTGCAGCGCCAGCATCGCGGCCACGGACGTCGCCTCCGCGTGACCCGTCCTCCGGTGGCGCGCCTGCTGACGGAAGCGGTGGCGGCCAGCATACCTCCGAGTAGCGAGGGCGGCGCTGGCGCGACACGGCAGAGCCGTGAGGGGAAGCAGCGGCCGCGGCCGCGGCATACTGACGCGGCTGGACGGCGACGACCCAACTTCTCGGACCAAGGCGACCCGCAGAAGCCCTCTTTCCCCGGCGAAGCCACTCCCGCGGCGTGGCTATCGATGGCGATGGATGCAGCGCGCGGCTCCCTCCCATGCGATGACTCGGCCTTAGGGCTCGATGCGGCCGAGACCCTCGGCCCCGACGAGAGGAACCCCGTCGCTCACCAGTGATGCGGCCGACCGGCCGCAGGGGCTCCGCCTGTGTCGGTCATGTGAATTGGGGATCGATGTGGCTGGGCATCTCGCTTCCTGGCTGCGCTTCCTTATCCGTTCGGTTGACCAAGCTGCACGTGGCTAGGCTGCCCTACGTGGCATGTTTGCATGCAGTTGAGCCACCAGGAGCTCCTGCTAATTTGCATTATTTGCTTAAATCTAACAGCAGTTCTAGCAGTGTAATTTTCCTGTTTTAGACCCTGTTAATTACTGCATTTTCTGTTGAGTGTAACATTTCAGAAAATATGTGGTTATTGTATGTGGCATGTTCAATGTGTTTGCTTTTTAGCAATTCATATAACATGTCCTACTAGTACAACGACATTGTTTTGCGATTGAGATTAAGTTTTCTCGCACAACATTTGCGATTGAGAAATTTCTTTTTCTCGCAAAATATTAATTCACTCTGCTGAATTATCTTGCAACTTGATACAAGAACATCTCATTAAATTTGAGGTGTATATAATTCAAGTTTTTTCACTTGAACATCAAGTTTGCAACATCGTTACTATTCATTTATAATAGTGGTGTATTTCTGTTGAGTACGATGTATTCCGGAATGTATGTATCTCCATGTTTGCTACATGTCGAGATTAATACGTCTATTTGCAATTGAGATTTTCAATTTCTTGCAAATACATATGCAAAATTCTTAGTGATTTCTTCAAATTGATGTATTGAGATCCCGAGGTAGTGTGTAGATCTACTGCTTTGCAGATTATCACCACTACTGTTTAAGCCTACATTTTGTCAAATTTGACATTATGATTGCACAACATTGTGCACTCCCATGCATTTTACTAAGTCATGACATAAGGCATTATGAGTGAGTATCTACTGATTTCATCAGATTATGCTCCCTAGTGCTGCGAGATCTACTTCATTTTGAAGATTATCTTCAAGGTGTCATGCTTAGCAATTTGAGATTCACATTAATGGTTTCAAGATAACTTCTTGAAATATCCATTAATTTTACAACATTACCATGATGGTCTTCAATTTACTAATCATAAATTAACTATCTCTGGTAACTGATGGCTAGAGAATTTGAGGCATTCGCCCTCAATCACCACCACTACCCTACCTGGGCATGGACATCATGATCACTCTTGTGTCTTATGGAATAGTGTGTGCAATCCAAGACCACATGATTAACCTCTGGTCGGCATCACACTGCTAACAGAAAAATATTGTCTTATACATCATAAGGCATTATATCGATTCAGATCTCTGCATCTGGTTATTCTGTATCAGCAATTCCTAGGACACAACATACCTCAAGGGCAAAGGTTTGGAGCTCACTTCAACCTTCAACCCCACATCACCAGCAGTGACGGGACCCTATGGGCATGGAGAATATGATGGTTGAATATGACTCAACTAACATGTTTGAAGACTTCGTCTAGTCTCTCAATCTCCTGAGTGGTCAACATAATTTATGTCCATTTATGATGTTCTAATAAGAACATAAGTATTGTTGTCATCATATATTGTATATCACAATATATTGTATCAGCACTTTGGTACAAATACATTTGTATATATTCTATATATCTGACAGTGACTTTCATATTGAGAATCTTCGTGCCTATATATAGATTTCTACGGGAGTCAATCCGATGAAAAATGCTATGTGCCTTGTGGACATATGCACCACAACTCTATACTCAGGGAAGTCCAATGTTTCCACTCTCATTGAGAGAAAGGAGATATTTTAAAATCGCTAGACGCGATGAGGTATTTGTTGGCTCAACTCCAGTCATATTTACTATCCCTGTGGGTACCCGAGTAACATTGGGATGCTTTATTGCTTCCCAGGTTTAACTTGTACCCTACTAAACTATAGAGGTATCCGTCAAAATAGTTTCCATAGCGAAACTTATGATGACACCAAAGAGAAATATCTTCTCTTTACCATATGCAACGCATATGCCAAGCACATTCTCTATGTATCATCGGCATTGCACTACACATACTACAAAACCCATAGCACATGTTGCGTACGAGATAGTTTTCCAGAGTGTGTTTTGCATGACAAACTTGGCATTCCTGCTTTGGTCATCATTGACATTGGGTTGAAACCGAAACTATCAACAAATCCACTGGTTTATAATTGTTATGATGCTAAATTCTAATAACATTTGGATTTTATGTGCACTATAAGTGACACAGTGTGACGCCCCCGATTTGACCGTACACTAATCATGCACGCAAATGTGTACGATCAAGATCAAGGACTCACGGGAAGATATCACAACACAACTCTACAAATAAAATAAGTCATACAAGCATCATATTACAAGCCAGGGACCTCGAAGGCTCGAATACAAGAGCTCGATCATAGACGAGTCAGCGGAAGCAACAAAATCTGAGTACAGACATAAGTTAAACAAGTTGCCATAAGATGGCTAACACAAATGGGGATACAGATCGAACGAGGCGCAGGCCTCCTGCCTGGGATCCTCCTAAACTATTCCTGGTCGTCGTCAGCGGGCAACACGTAGTAGTAGGCACCTCCGGTGTAGTAGGAGTCGTCGTCGACGGTGGCGTCTAGCTCCTGGACTCCAGCATCTGGTTGCGACAACCAGAAAGAAAGGAAAGGGGAAAAAGGGGGAGAAAGCAACCGTGAGTACTCATCCAAAGTACTCGCAAGCAAGGAGCTACACTACATATGTATGCATTGGTATCAACTGGAATAAGGCTATCATATGTGGACTGAACTGCAGAATGCCGGAATAAGAGCGGGATATCTAGTCCTTTCGAAGACTATGCTTCTGGCAGCCTCCGTCCTGCAGCATGTAGAAGAGAGTAGACTGAAGTCCTCCAAGTAGCATCGCATAGCATAACCCTAACCGATGATCCTCCCCTCGTCGCCCTGTGAGAGAGCGATCACCGGTTGTATCTGGCACTTGGAAGGGTGTGTTTTATTAAGTATCCGGTTCTAGTTGTCATAAGGTCAAGGTACAACTCCAAGTCGTCCTATTACCGAAGATCACGGCTATTCGAATAGATTAACTTCCCTGCAGGGGTGCACCACATATCCCAACACGCTCGATCCCATTTGGCCGGACACACTTTCCTGGGTCATGCCCGGCCTCGGAAGATCAACATGTCGCAGCCCCACCTAGACCAACAGAGAGGTCAGCACGCCGGTCTAAACCTAAGCGCCCAGGGGTCTGGGCCCATCGCCCTTAGCACACCTGCACGTTGCGTGGGCGGCCGGAAGCAGACCTAGCCTAGTAGGCGTTCCAGTCCAATCCAGCGCGCGCCGCTCCGTTGCTGACGTCACAAAGGCTTCGACTGATACCACGACGTCGAGTGCCCATAACTGTCCCCGCGTAGATGGTTAGTGCGTATAGGCCAGTAGCCAGACTCAGATCAAATACCAAGATCTCGTTAAACGTGTTAAGTATCCGCGAACGTCGACCAGGGCCAAGCCCACCTCTCTCCTAGGTGGTCTCAACCTGCCCTGTCGCTTCGCCACAAAGATCCACACAAAAAGCCGTTGGGACAAAGGTCCTTTCAGCCCCCAATCCGTGAATCACTCGCGGGTGCTCCACAAGCCGACCCGTCTTTAATCACCACATGTATCCTGTATAAAGTATATAGTATATACCCGTGATCACCTCCCGAGTGTCACGGCCCAATAATATAGCATGGCAGACGGACAAGAATGTATGGCCACTGATGATAAACGAGCATCATGTACTAAGCATTAGGATTGCAGGTAAAGGTATCAACAGTAGTGGCAAGGACAGGCTATGCATCAGAATAGGATTAACGGAAAGCAGTAACATGTTACACTACTCTAATGCAAGCAGTAGGGAGAAGAGTAGGCGATATCTGGTGATCAAAAGGGGGGCTTGCCTGGTTGCTCTGGCAAGAGAGAAGGTTCGTCAACTCCGTAGTCGTACTGGGTAGCAGCGGCGTCGGTCTCGGTGTCTAGCGGAAGAAGAGGGGCGAAGAAATAATGAATACAATGCAAACATATGCATAACGATGCATGACAAGACAAGTAACGGTGCTAGGGGTGCCCTAACGCGGTATGAGGTGATACCGGTGAAGGGGGGAAACATCCGGGAAGGTATCCCCGGTGTTTCGTGTTTTCGGGCAAAGGAGCCGGAGGGGGAAAGTTACGAGTTCGATAGGTTAGGGAGGTGTGGCGGACGAACGGGTTGCGTATCCGGAATCGTCTCGTCATTCTGAGCAACTTTCATGTACAAAGTATTTTCATCCGAGTTACGGATTAAAAGATATGATTTTCTAAAGATTTAAATCATTTTCTGATTTTAATTATATATTTAATTCCAACATTATCCAAAACAGTGTGTGATGACGTAGGCATGACATCAGAGTGATGTCAGCAGATCAACTGGTCGGTTGACCAGTCAAACCAGACAGGTGGGTCCAGTGGGACCCACATGTCATTGTCAAGGGCCTTAACAGAGTTTTAAAACTAACTAAAATGGGTTAATTAGTGGGTGGCCCCAGCAGTCAGTGTCTAATTAGGTTTTAGTTAATTAACTTAATTAATTAGTAGTTTATATATTTGTTTTTATTTGTTTTATGGCATGGGGCCCGCATGTCAGTGGCAGTAGCTGCCACGTCAGCGAAGTTGACTTGGTCAACGTGGCCAGTTGGGGCCCACAAGCAGCGACCTAGGGGTGGGGCCCGCCTAGCCACATCGGCGGACGGTGCCGGAGCGACTCCGGCGACCCAACAGAGGCGGCCCCTCGCCGGAGTTGGCCGGAATCGCGCTACGGGGCACCAAATCGGGCGCGGCCAGGCTCTCTGGAACGGCCTCTTCGCGCCGCGTCCGATGAAGGGGAGCACGACGGCGGGGGTGGCCGGAATGGTCACCGGCGACGAGCGCGGCGGGCTGCTGTTCGGGCGCGGACAAAGACGACGACGCAGCGCGCTTCGGGGCGAGCGGGAAGGCTAGGGTGGAGCTGCGCGACGCGCTGAGCAAAAAGGGCTCGACCCCGTGACCATTTGGTCACCGGAAGGGCGCCGGCGACGCGCGCAGGCGGCGGCGTAGTCGGGAGCTCGAGGAGAGTGGAGCTGGGGCGAGCTAGCGAAGAAATGGAGAGGTTGGGGAGGATCTACGCGGCATGAGGAGCGTAACCGACACGAGCCCGTGACCATTTGGTCACCGGAGACTCGTCGGCGACGGGGTCCGTGGCGAAGCGCTCGGGTGCTTCGGCGGCAGCTAGCTAGGGCGTGCGAGGGAGCTAACGGAGATGGGCGGGAGATGGGGAGCTCACCGTGCGGCATGCAAGATGGCCCTTGGAAGTTTAGTAGCCGGAGAGTCGACGGCGCTCGTCGGAGATGCGTCGGGGATCCGAGGAAGAAGACGAGGTTGGGGCTCGTTCGATGGTGCTCGGCGTCCTGCGTCTTGACGTGGAGGCATAGTCGAGGGAGGCGGAGCGAGCGGACGCGTCGGAACGGCTTGGAGGTCGCGGTGGCCGCGAGTACTATGGCGGCGAGGCCATGGCGGCGCTCGGTTGCGGTGGGGAACGAAGGGGCGAGGTGCGGTGGCTCTGGAGGGGAGTGGGAGGCACAAGAACTGAGGCGAGCGTGGGGGTGAGTGGGAGGAGAGACCGAGGGGGCGCGGCTTGGCGACCTTATCCCCTCGTCGTTGCCGGCGAGAGGGTGCGGCGGGGACGCGCCCCTGTTCCGACCCGGGTCGGGGGAACACGGAAGGGAGGCAGCAGGGGGAGGCGGGCCGGTTCGGCCGGATGGGCCAGGTGGGTTAGCTGGGCCAGATGGCCCAGGGGGGTTTGGGGGGTTTTCCTTTCTCTTTCTTTCTTTCTTTTCTTTATTTTTTTCTTTTCTGTTTTATTTCATTTTAAAGTATTTAGTCTTTTACTAAAAATGTGTTTTCTGCACCATAATTACCTTTGTAATATTTGGCGTCCACCGAACATTTTTGTTTTCAATTTTGAAAACTTTTATTGTTGACTTTAATTTTAAGTTTGAATTTGACGCGGTTTCAAATTATCCCAAGATTAGTAACAGTAATCGCAGATGACATGGCATCATCAGGAGAGTTTCACTGTAGCTTGATTACCCGGGCGTTACAAAACTCCTTCACTACAAGAAATCTCGTCCCGAGATTTTAGGAGATAGAAGGAAACAGTGCGGGGTATTCATCACGCAGGCGGTCCTCGCGTTCCCAAGTGGCTTCGTCTTCAGAGTGATTCGACCACTGGACCTTGAGGAACTTGATCGCCTTTTGACGGGTGCGCCATTCAGCTTGGTCGAGAATGCGGACCGGATGCTCTTTATAGGAGAGGTCCTGTTGTAATTCGAGGACTTCATGGTCCACTGCTCGAATTGGGTCCTTGAAGCAGCGTCGAAGTTGCGACACGTGGAACACATCGTGAACCTGAGAAAGGTTTGACGGAAGCTCCAGTTGATATGCCACTTTTCCACGCCTTTCGAGAATAGTGAAAGGACCAATATAGCGGGGAGCTAGCTTTCCTTTGATCCCAAAGCGGTGTGCACCCTTCATTGGTGTAACTCGAAGATAAGCCTTTTCGCCAGGTTGATAGACCATGTCTTGGTGATGACGGTCATACTGACTTTTCTGACGTGACTGAGCAGTCTTGAGATTCTCGCGAATAATGCGAACTTGTTCTTCAGCCTGTTGGATAATATCCAGACCGAAGAGTGGACGTTCCCCAGTTTCTGACCAGTTCAGAGGGGTTCGACACTTTCGTCCATATAGCACTTCGAAGGGGGACATCTTCAGACTAGCTTGATAGCTATTATTATAAGAGAACTCGGCATATGGAAGAGATTCCTCCCATTTCTTGCCGAATGATATTACACAAGCTCGAAGCATGTCTTCGAGAAGTTGGTTGACACGTTCAACCTGTCCTTGCGACTGAGGATGAAACGCAGTACTGAACGACAGATGAGTTCCCATAGCTTCTTGGAAACTCGCCCAAAACATTGAAGTGAATAAGCTGCCACGGTCTGAACTGATAACTAGTGGAATACCGTGAAGTGAAGCAATTCTGGCCATGTAGAGAGTAGCAAGATGACTAGCAGTGATTGTCTCTTTGACCGCCAGAAAATGGGCAACTTTGGAAAGCCGGTCAATGACGACAAGAATAGCATCATTACCTTTCTGCGATTTGGGAAATCCAGTGACGAAGTCCATTTCAACATGGTCCCATTTCCATTCAGGAATAGAGATAGGTTGCAGAGTTCCAGCAGGCCTCTGATGCTCAGCTTTGATACGACGGCAAATGTCACACTCAGCAACATAACGAGCAATGTCCTGCTTCATATTAGACCACCAGAATCTTTGACGAATATCCTGGTACATCTTTGTACTACCAGGATGGATGGACCGAGGCGTATCATGAGCTTCTTGCATAACCCTTTTAGTCTTATCCAGGTTTTTCTTTGAACATGGTACCACTAGGCGGCCTTTGAAATACAAGGCGCCATCGTCGACGATCGTCAAGAATGAGGGCTTTCCTTCTGCTAGATGGCATTTAATCTTATGGACTTCAGAGTCATAACCTTGAATAGTCTTTATACCAGCTACGAGATCTGGTACGACAGCCAGGGTATTTAGAGAACCCTTAGTAACAACAAGAAGATTCATCTTGCGGAACTCCGGGGGAGGGGGAGCGAGTGCTCCAGGAGGAACAATATGGAGGTTCAGCTTTCTAAATTCTTCGACAAGCGAGGGCTGAACTTTGTGAACCTGGAGGTGGTTGCAGTAAGACTTGCGGCTCAAGGCATCAACCATTACATTAGCCTTGCCGGGGGTATATGATATACCCACGTCAAGTCTGCAACAATCTCCATCCATCTTTGCTGACGGAGGTTCAGATCTGGCTGAGTAAACAGATACTTCAGACTTTGGTGATCGGTGAAGATCTCGCAACGATTACCGAGAAGGTAGTGTCGCCACTGCTTCAGTGCATGAATGACAGCAGCAAGCTCGAGGTCGTGAACTGGGTAGTTTTCTTCGTGAGGGTGCAGTTGACGAGAGGCATAAGCAATCACTCTGCGCTCTTGCATTAGGACACAACCTAATCCTTGACGGGAAGCGTCGCAGTAAATGACGAAGTCCTTAGTATCAGGTGGAGCAAGCACGGGGGCAGAAGTTAAGTTGTCTTTGAGCGGCTGGAAACTTTCCTGACACTTGTCTGTCCAATCGAACTTGACACCCTTATGCAACAGATTAGTCAGAGGCCTGGCAATCTTGGAGAAGTTCTCGACGAATCAACGGCAATAGCTGGCGAGACCGAGAAAACTTCAGACTTGCTTGACATTCTTCGGAGGAGTCCAATCGAGAATAGCCTAAACTCGTTCAGGGTTGACGGCAATACCATTCTTGGAGATGACATGCCCAAGATAGGTTACTTCGGGGAGCCAGAATTCACACTTGGAATACTTAGCATACAGTTGGTGCTCTCGAAGCTTTTCTAGCACAAGACGAAGATGTGCAGCATGTTCTTCTTCATTCTTGGAAAATACAAGTATATCGTCCAGATAAACCACGACAAACTTGTCGAGGTAATCCATGAATATATAATTCATCAGACGAGAGAAGGTGGCGGGAGCATTCGTTAAGCCGAATGACATGACGGTGTACTCGTATGATCCATACCGAGTCACGAAGGCGGTTTTTGGGATATCCTCTTCACGAACACGGATCTGGTGGTAACCTAACCTCAAATCGAGTTTGGAGAACACTGATGAGCCAGCCAGTTGATCATAAAGATCATTGATCCAAGGAAGAGGATATTTATTCTGAATGGTAGCTTGGTTTATAGGACGGTAGTCTTGGACTAATCGGTTTGTCCCATCCTTTTTCTTAACAAAGAGAGAAGGTGCTCCCCAAGGAGAGCAACTTGGGCGAATGAAACCTTTGACAAGAGATTTGTCGATTTCCTCCTTAAGCTCAATGAGTTCATGCGGCGGCATCTTGTAGGGTCGTTTAGCTATAGGGGTAGTGTCGGGTTTCAAGTCGATGATGAATTCGACAGCTCTAGCAGGGGGAATCCCTGGAAGCTCTTCTGGGAAGACATCTTGGAATTCACGAACGACGGGAATGTTTTCAATGCCCTCGAGTGGTGCAACGTTCAACGCATTCAAGGCATAAAGCCGTGCCTCGGTGTTTTGCACCAGATGAGCTTGGTAAGTAACTATTTTGTCTGAAGGGTGTAGCAGATGGACGGTCTTAGTGGCGCAAACTATAGAAGCAGTATGCGCTTTTAACCAATTCATTCCCAGAATGAGATCAATGCTACAGGACTTCAGTACGATGGGAGAGACAAGGAATTCCAGTCCTTCAATTTCTAAAGGGACGTCGTTGCAAATCATGGAGGTTCGACATTGGCCCGCAGGGGTGTGTACTAATAGTGAAGCATTCATGTCCTCACATTTAATGTCGTGCAAGCATGCAAAACCTTCTGACATGAATGAATGCGATGCACCTGTATCAAATAAAACTGATGCTGGTACTGAATTTACGAGGAGGGTACCCATCACAGTAGCAGGCTGGTCTTGAGCTTCGCTCAGATCAACGTGGTTGGCATGAACACGACCATAAGACTTGGCATTGTTGCTGCGGGGCTGGTTATTTCCACGGCCAATTGCTGGAAGGGCCAGTTGATTCTGGTTCTGGTTGCATTCCCTAGCACGATGCCCTGGTTGTCCACACCTGAAGCACAACCCAAATGAACAATTATTCATGTAATAGGGAGTGTGCGGTAACCGTATCGCAACAAACACCTGAAGCACAACCCAAATGAACAATTTTCATTGGGTGTATAACCATCGAAGGTCTTATTCATGTAAGCAGAATAACAATTATTCTCTAACTTTAAATGAATAACCGTATCGCAATAAACACGATCAAATCATGTTCATGCTCAACGCAAATGCCAAATAACATTTATTTAGGTTTAACACTAATCCTGAAAGTATAGGGAGTGTGCGATGATGATCATATCAATCTTGGAACTACTTCCAACACTCATCGTCACTTCCCCTTCAACTAGTCTCTGTTTATTCTGTAACTCCTATTTCGAGTTACTAATCTTAGCAACCGAACAAGTATCAAATACTCAGGAGCTACTATAAACACTAGTAAGGCACACATCAATAACCTGTATATCAAATATACCCTTGTTCACTTTGCCATCCTTCTTATCCACCAAATATTCAGGGCATTTCCGCTTCTAGTTACCATTTCCTTTGCAGTGTAAGCACTCGGTTTCAGGCTTTGGTTCAGCTTTGGGCTTCTTCATGGGAGTGACAACTTGCTTGTCATTCTACTTGAAGTTCCCCTTTCTTTCCCTTTGCCCTTTTTCTTGAAACTAGTGATCTTGTCAACCATCAACACTTGATGCTCTTTCTTGATTTCTAACTTCGTTGATTTTAACATCACGAAGCGCTCGGGAATCGCTTTCGTCATCCCTTGCATACTATAGTTCATCACAAAGTTGAGCTTAGTAGATAGTAACACTACTATCAATGTCCGTCTTCCTCTTGAAGATCCATTTAATCTCAATGTCTCACCGATTGTTGGGCAAGTCAATCAAAGTCCATACTTTGTTTTCATACACGGATCTTATCTCAGATCTCATGGCCTCAAGCCATTTTGCGGAATCTGGGCTCACCATCGCTTATTTATAGTTCGTAGGTTCGTCATGGTCTAGTAACATAACTTCCAGAACAAGATTACCGTACCACTCTGGTGCGGATCTTACTCTGTAAGACCTACGAGGTTCTGTAGTAACTTAATCTGAAGTTTCATGATCATCATCATTAACTTCCTCACTAATTGGTGTAGTAGTCACAGGAACAGATTTCTGTGATGAACTACTTTCAAATGAGGGAGCAGGTACAGTTACCTCATCAAGTTCTACTTTCCTCCCACTCACTTCTTTCGAGAGAAACTCCTTCTCTAGAAAGGATCCATTCTTAGCAACAAATGTTTTTGCCTTTGGATTTGTGATACAAGGAGTACCCAACATTTTTCTTTTGGGTATCCTATGAAGACGCACTTCTCCGATTTGGGTTTGAGCTTATCAGGTTGAAACTTTTCACATAAGCATTGCAACCTCAAACTTTAAGAAACGACAACTTTGGTTTCTTGCCAAACCACAGTTCATAAGGCGTCGTCTCAACGGATTTTGATGGTGCCCTTTTAACGTGAATGCAGCTGTCTCTAATGCATAACCCCAAAACGATAATGGTAAATCAGTAAGAGACATCATAGATCGCACCATATCCAATAAAGTGCGGTTACGACGTTCGGACACACCATAACATTGTGGTGTTCCAGGTGGCGTGAGCTGTGAAACTATTCCACATTGTTTTAATTAAAGACCAAACTCGTAACTCAAATATTCGTCTCCGCGATCAGATCACAGAAACTTTATTTTCTTGTTACGATGATTTTTCCACTTCACTCTGAAATTCTTTGAACCTTTCAACTATTTCAGACTTATGTTTCATCAAGTAGATATACCCATATCTGCTCAAATCATCTTGTGAAGGTCAGAAAATAATGATACTTGCCACGAGCATCAACATTCATTAGATCGCATACATCGGTATGTATTATATCCAATAAGTCAGTAGCTTGTTCCATTGTTCCGGAGAACGGAGTTTTAGTCATCTTGCCCAAAAGGCACGGTTCACAAGCATCAAATGATTCATAACCAAGTGATTCCGAAAATCCATCTTTATGGAGTTTCTTCATGCGCTTTACACCGATATGACCCAAACGGCAGTGCCACAAATAAGTTGCACTATCATTATTAACTTTGCATCTTTTGGCATCAATATTATGAATATGTGTATCACTATTATCGAGATCCAACAAACTATTTTCATTGGGTGTATAACCATCGAAGGTCTTATTCATGTAAGCAGAATAACAATTATTCTCTAACTTTAAATGAATAACCGTATCGCAATAAACACGATCAAATCATGTTCATGCTCAACGTAAATGCCAAATAACATTTATTTAGGTTTAACACTAATCCCGAAAGTATAGGGAGTGTGCGATGATGATCATATCAATCTTGGAACTACTTCCAACACTCATCGTCACTTCCCCTTCAACTAGTCTCTGTTTATTCTGTAACTCCTATTTCGAGTTACTAATCTTAGCAACCGAACAAGTATCAGATACTCAGGAGCTACTATAAACACTAGTAAGGCACACATCAATAACCTGTATATCAAATATACCCTTGTTCACTTTGCCATCCTTCTTATCCACCAAATATTCAGGGCATTTCCGCTTCTAGTTACCATTTCCTTTGCAGTGTAAGCACTCGGTTTCAGGCTTTGGTTCAGCTTTGGGCTTCTTCATGGGAGTGACAACTTGCTTGTCATTCTACTTGAAGTTCCCCTTTCTTTCCCTTTGCCCTTTTTCTTGAAACTAGTGATCTTGTCAACCATCAACACTTGATGCTCTTTCTTGATTTCTAACTTCGTTGATTTTAACATCACGAAGCGCTCGGGAATCGCTTTCGTCATCCCTTGCATACTATAGTTCATCACAAAGTTCTACTAACTTGGTGATGGTGACTAGAGAATTCTGTCAATCACTATCTTATCTGGAAGATTAACTCCCACTTGATTCAAGCGATTGAAGTACCCAGACAATCTGAGCACATGCTCACTAGTTGAGCGATTCTCCTCCATCTTTTAGCTATAGAACTTGTTGGAGACTTCATATCTCTCAACTCGGGTATTTGCTAGAAATATTAAGTTCAACTCTTGGAACATCTCATATGGTCCATGACACTCAAAACGTCTTTGAAGTCTCGATTCTAAGCCGTTAAGCATGGTGCACTAAACTATCAAGTAGTCATCATATTGAGCTAGCCAAACGTTCATAACATCTGCATCTGCTCCTGCAATAGGTCTGTCACCTAGCGGTGCATTAAGGACATAATTCTTCTGTGCAGCAATGAGGATAAACCTCAGATCACGGATCCAATCCGCATCATTGCTACTAACATCTTTCAACACAATTTTCTCTAGGAACATATCGAAATAAACATATGAAAGCAACAACGCAAGCTATTGATCTACAACATAATTTGCAAAATACTACCAGGACTAAGTTCATGATAAATTTAAGTTCAATTAATCATATTACTTAAGAACTCCCACTTAGACAGACATCTCTGTAGTCATCTAAGTGATCACGTGATCCAAATCAACTAAACCATGTCCGATCATCACGTGAGATGGAGTAGTTTCAATGGTGAACATCATTATGTTGATCATATCTACTATATGATTCATGCTCGACCTTTCGGTCTCCGTGTTCCGAGGCCATATCTGTATATGCTAGGCTCGTCAAGTTTAACCCGAGTATTCCGCGTGTGCAACTGTTTTGCACCCGTTGTAGATGGACGTAGAGCTTATCACACCCGATCATCACGTGGTGTCTGGGCACGACGAACTTTGGCAACGGTGCATACTCAGGGAGAACACTTCTTGATAATTTAGTGAGAGATCATCTTATAATGCTACCGTCAATCAAAGCAAGATAAGATGCATAAAAAGATAAACATCACATGCAATCAATATAAGTGATATGATATGGTCATCATCATCTTGTGCTTGTGATCTCCATCTCCGAAGCACCGTCATGATCACCATCGTCACCGGCGCGACACCTTGATCTCCATCGTAGCATCGTTGCCGTCTCGCCAATCTTATGCTTCCACGACTATCACTACCGTTTAGTAATAAAGTAAAGCATTACATCGCGATTGCATTGCATACAATAAAGCGACAACCATATGGCTCCTGCCAGTTGCCGATAACTCGGTTACAAAACATGATCATCTCATACAATAAAATTCAGCATCATGCCTTGACCATATCACATCACAACATGCCCTGCAAAAACAAGTTAGACGTCCTCTACTTTGTTGTTGCATGTTTTACGTGGCTGCTACGGGCTTAAGTAAGAACCAATCTCACCTACGCATCAAAACCACAACGATAGTTTGTCAAATAGACTCCGTTTTAACCTTCTCAAGGACCGGGCGTAGCCATACTCGGTTCAACTAAAGTTGGAGAGACAGTCGCCCGCAAGCCATCTATGTGCAAAGCACGTCGAGGGAACCGGTCTCGCGTAAGCGTACGCGTAAGGTTGGTCCGGGTCGTCTCGTCCAACAATACCGCCGAACCAAATTATGACATGCTGGTAGGCAGTATGACTTGTATCGTCCACAACTCACTTGTGTTCTACTCGTGCATATAACATCAACATAAATAACCTAGGCTCGGATGCCACTGTTGGGTTTCGTAGTAATTTCAAAAATTTCCTACGCACATGCAAGATCATGTGATGCATAGCAACGAGGGGAGAGTGTTGTCTACGTACCCAACGCAGACCGACTGCGGAAGCGATGACACGACGTAGAGGAAGTAGTCGTACGTCTTCACGATCCAACCGATCAAGCACCGAAACTACGACACCTCCGAGTTCGAGCACACGTTCAGCTCGATGACGATCCCCGGACTCCGATCCAGCAAAGTGTCGGGGAAGAGTTCCGTCAGCACGACGGCGTGGTGATGATCTTGATGAACTACAGCAGCAGGGCTTCGCCTAAACTCCGCTACAGTATTATCGAGGTATATGGTGGCAGGGGGCACCGCACACGGCTAAGGAATAGATCACGTGGATCAACTTGGTGTGTCATGGGGTGTCCCCCTGCCCCCGTATATAAAGGAGGGAGGGGGAGGTGCGGCCGGCCTAGGAGGGGGCGCGCTAAGGGGAGTCCTACTCCCACCGGGAGTAGGACTCCCTCCTTCCTTGTTGGAGTAGGAGAAGTGGAAAGAGGGGGAGAGGGAAAAGGAAAAGGGGGCTGCCCCCCTTGTGCAATTCGGACCAGAGGGGGGGCGCAGGCCTCTTTCCTTTTGGCCTCTCTCCTCTATTCCCGTATAGCCCAATAAGGCCCATATACTCCCCGGCGAATTCCCGTAACTCTCCGGTACTCCGAAAAATACCCGAATCACTCGGAACCTTTCCGAACTCCGAATATAGTCGTCCAATATATCGATCTTTACGTCTCGACCATTTCGAGACTCCTCGTCATGTCCCTGATCTCATCCGGGACTCTGAACTCCTTCGGTACATCAAAACTCATAAACTCATAATATAACTGTCATCGTAACGTTAAGCGTGCGGACCCTACGGGTTCGAGAACTATGTAGACATGACCTAGAACTATTCTCGGTCAATAACCAATAGCGGAACCTGGATGCCCATATTGGTTCCTACATATTCTATGAAAATCTTTATCGGTCAAACCGCATAACAACATACGTTGTTCCCTTGTCATCGGTATGTTACTTGCCCGAGATTTGATCGTCGGTATCCAATACCTAGTTCAATCTCGTTACCGGCAAGTCTCTTTACTCGTTACGTAATGCATCATCCCGTAACCAACTCATTGGTCACATTGCTTGCAAGGCTTATAGTGATGTGCATTACCGAGAGGGCCCAGAGATACCTCTCCGACAATCGGAGTGACAAAACCTAATCTCGAAATACGCCAACTCAACATGTACCTTCGGAGACACCTGTAGTACTCCTTTATAATCACCCAGTTACGTTGTGATGTTTGGTAGTACCCAAAGTGTTCCTCCGGTAAACGGGAGTTGCATAATTCTCATAGTTACAGGAACATGTATAAGTCATGAAGAAAGCAATAGCAACATACTAAACGATCAAGTGCTAGGCTAACGGAATGGGTCATGTCAATTACATCATTCTCCTAATGATGTGATCCCATTAATCAAATGACAACACATGTCTATGGTTAGGAAACATAACCATCTTTGATTAATGAGCTAGTCAAGTAGAGGCATACTAGTTACTATATGTTTGTCTATGTATTCACACATGTATCATGTTTCCGGTTAATACAATTCTAGCATGAATAATAAACATTTATCATGAAATAAGGAAATAAATAATAACTTTATTATTGCCTCTAGGGCATATTTCCTTCAGTCTCCCACTTGCACTAGAGTCAATAATCTAGTTCACATCGCCATGTGATTTAACACCAATATTCATATCTATATATGATTAACACCCATAGTTCACATCATCATGTGACCAACACCCAAAGGGTTTACTAGAGTCAATAATCTAGTTCACATCGCTTATGTGATAACACCCAAAGAGTACTAAGGTGTGATCATGTTTTGCTCGTGAGAGAAGCTTAGTCAACGGGTCTGTCATATTCAGAGCCATATGTATTTTGCAAATATTCTATGTCTACAATGCTCTGCACGGAGCTACTCTAGCTAATTGCTCCCACTTTCAATATGTATCCAGATTGAGACTTAGAGTCATCTGGATTGGTGTAAAAGCTTGCATCGTTGTAACTTTAATGACGGGCTCTTTTATCACCTCCATAATTGAGAAACATCTCCTTAGTCCTCACTAAGGATATTCTTGACCCATGTCCAGTGATCTACTTATTAGATCAAAATTGTATTCCTTTGCCAAACACAGAGCAAGGTATACAATAGGTCTTGTTCACAACATAGCATACTTTATAGAACCTATGACTGAGGCATAGGGAATGACTTTTCATTCTCTTTCTATTTTCTGCAATGGTCGGGTCTTGAGTTTTACTCAACTTCACACCTTGTAACACAGGCAAGAACTCCTTCTTTGACTGTTCCATTTTGAACTATTTCAAAAATTTATCAAGGTATGTACTCATTTAAAAATCCTATCAAGCGTCTTGATCTATCTATATAGATCTTGATGCTCAATGTGTAAGCAGCTTCACCGAGGTCTTGCTTTGAAAAACTCTTATTCAAGTATCCTTTCATGCTATCCAGAATTTCCATATCATTTCCAATTAACAATATGTCATCCACATATAATATTAGAAATGCTACAGAGCTCCCACTCACTTTCTTGTAAATACAGGCTTCTTCAAAAGTCTGTATAAAACCATATGCTTTGGTCAACTCATCAAAGCGTATATTCCTACTCCGAGATGCTTGCACCAGTCCATTGATGGATTGCTGGAGCTTGCACACTTTGTTAGCATCTTTAGGATTGACAAAAACTTTCTGGTTGCATCATATACAACTCTTCTTTAATAAATCCATTAAGGAATGCAGTTTTGATATCCATTTGCCAGATTTCATAAAATGTGGCAATTGCTAACATGATTCAGACAGACTTAAGCTTCGATACGTGTGAGAAAATCTCATCGTATTCAACACCTTGAACTTGTTGAAAACATTTCGCAACAAGTCGAGCTTAGTAGATAGTAACACTACTATCAATGTCCGTCTTCCTCTTGAAGATCCATTTAATCTCAATGTCTCACCGATTGTTGGGCAAGTCAATCAAAGTCCATACTTTGTTTTCATACACGGATCTTATCTCAGATCTCATGGCCTCAAGCCATTTTGCGAAATCTGGGCTCACCATCGCTTATTTATAGTTCGTAGGTTCGTCATGGTCTAGTAACATAACTTCCAGAACAAGATTACCGTACCACTCTGGTGCGGATCTTACTCTGTAAGACCTACGAGGTTCTGTAGTAACTTAATCTGAAGTTTCATGATCATCATCATTAACTTCCTCACTAATTGGTGTAGTAGTCACAGGAACAGATTTCTGTGATGAACTACTTTCAAATGAGGGAGCAGGTACAGTTACCTCATCAAGTTCTACTTTCCTCCCACTCACTTCTTTCGAGAGAAACTCCTTCTCTAGAAAGGATCCATTCTTAGCAACAAATGTTTTTGCCTTTGGATTTGTGATACAAGGAGTACCCAACATTTTTCTTTTGGGTATCCTATGAAGACGCACTTCTCCGATTTGGGTTTGAGCTTATCAGGTTGAAACTTTTCACATAAGCATTGCAACCTCAAACTTTAAGAAACGACAACTTTGGTTTCTTGCCAAACCACAGTTCATAAGGCGTCGTCTCAACGGATTTTGATGGTGCCCTTTTAACGTGAATGCAGCTGTCTCTAATGCATAACCCCAAAACGATAATGGTAAATCAGTAAGAGACATCATAGATCGCACCATATCCAATAAAGTGCGGTTACGACGTTCGGACACACCATAACATTGTGGTGTTCCAGGTGGCGTGAGCTGTGAAACTATTCCACATTGTTTTAATTAAAGACCAAACTCGTAACTCAAATATTCGTCTCCGCGATCAGATCACAGAAACTTTATTTTCTTGTTACGATGATTTTTCCACTTCACTCTGAAATTCTTTGAACCTTTCAACTATTTCAGACTTATGTTTCATCAAGTAGATATACCCATATCTGCTCAAATCATCTTGTGAAGGTCAGAAAATAATGATACTTGCCACGAGCATCAACATTCATTAGATCGCATACATCGGTATGTATTATATCCAATAAGTCAGTAGCTTGTTCCATTGTTCCGGAGAACGGAGTTTTAGTCATCTTGCCCAAAAGGCACGGTTCACAAGCATCAAATGATTCATAACCAAGTGATTCCGAAAATCCATCTTTATGGAGTTTCTTCATGCGCTTTACACCGATATGACCCAAACGGCAGTGCCACAAATAAGTTGCACTATCATTATTAACTTTGCATCTTTTGGCATCAATATTATGAATATGTGTATCACTATTATCGAGATCCAACAAACTATTTTCATTGGGTGTATAACCATCGAAGGTCTTATTCATGTAAGCAGAATAACAATTATTCTCTAACTTTAAATGAATAACCGTATCGCAATAAACACGATCAAATCATGTTCATGCTCAACGTAAATGCCAAATAACATTTATTTAGGTTTAACACTAATCCCGAAAGTATAGGGAGTGTGCGATGATGATCATATCAATCTTGGAACTACTTCCAACACTCATCGTCACTTCCCCTTCAACTAGTCTCTGTTTATTCTGTAACTCCTATTTCGAGTTACTAATCTTAGCAACCGAACAAGTATCAGATACTCAGGAGCTACTATAAACACTAGTAAGGCACACATCAATAACCTGTATATCAAATATACCCTTGTTCACTTTGCCATCCTTCTTATCCACCAAATATTCAGGGCATTTCCGCTTCTAGTTACCATTTCCTTTGCAGTGTAAGCACTCGGTTTCAGGCTTTGGTTCAGCTTTGGGCTTCTTCATGGGAGTGACAACTTGCTTGTCATTCTACTTGAAGTTCCCCTTTCTTTCCCTTTGCCCTTTTTCTTGAAACTAGTGATCTTGTCAACCATCAACACTTGATGCTCTTTCTTGATTTCTAACTTCGTTGATTTTAACATCACGAAGCGCTCGGGAATCGCTTTCGTCATCCCTTGCATACTATAGTTCATCACAAAGTTCTACTAACTTGGTGATGGTGACTAGAGAATTCTGTCAATCACTATCTTATCTGGAAGATTAACTCCCACTTGATTCAAGCGATTGAAGTACCCAGACAATCTGAGCACATGCTCACTAGTTGAGCGATTCTCCTCCATCTTTTAGCTATAGAACTTGTTGGAGACTTCATATCTCTCAACTCGGGTATTTGCTAGAAATATTAAGTTCAACTCTTGGAACATCTCATATGGTCCATGACACTCAAAACGTCTTTGAAGTCTCGATTCTAAGCCGTTAAGCATGGTGCACTAAACTATCAAGTAGTCATCATATTGAGCTAGCCAAACGTTCATAACGTCTGCATCTGCTCCTGCAATAGGTCTGTCACCTAGCGGTGCATTAAGGACATAATTCTTCTGTGCAGCAATGAGGATAAACCTCAGATCACGGATCCAATCCGCATCATTGCTACTAACATCTTTCAACACAATTTTCTCTAGGAACATATCGAAATAAACATATGAAAGCAACAACGCAAGCTATTGATCTACAACATAATTTGCAAAATACTACCAGGACTAAGTTCATGATAAATTTAAGTTCAATTAATCATATTACTTAAGAACTCCCACTTAGACAGACATCTCTCTAGTCATCTAAGTGATCACGTGATCCAAATCAACTAAACCATGTCCGATCATCACGTGAGATGGAGTAGTTTCAATGGTGAACATCATTATGTTGATCATATCTACTATATGATTCATGCTCGACCTTTCGGTCTCCGTGTTCCGAGGCCATATCTGTATATGCTAGGCTCGTCAAGTTTAACCCGAGTATTCCGCGTGTGCAACTGTTTTGCACCCGTTGTAGATGGACGTAGAGCTTATCACACCCGATCATCACGTGGTGTCTGGGCACGACGAACTTTGGCAACGGTGCATACTCAGGGAGAACACTTCTTGATAATTTAGTGAGAGATCATCTTATAATGCTACCGTCAATCAAAGCAAGATAAGATGCATAAAAAGATAAACATCACATGCAATCAATATAAGTGATATGATATGGTCATCATCATCTTGTGCTTGTGATCTCCATCTCCGAAGCACCGTCATGATCACCATCGTCACCGGCGCGACACCTTGATCTCCATCGTAGCATCGTTGTCGTCTCGCCAATCTTATGCTTCCACGACTATCACTACCGTTTAGTAATAAAGTAAAGCATTACATCGCGATTGCATTGCATACAATAAAGCGACAACCATATGGCTCCTGCCGGTTGCCGATAACTCGGTTACAAAAACATGATCATCTCATACAATAAAATTCAGCATCATGCCTTGACCATATCACATCACAACATGCCCTGCAAAAACAAGTTAGACGTCCTCTACTTTGTTGTTGCATGTTTTACGTGGCTGCTACGGGCTTAAGTAAGAACCAATCTCACCTACGCATCAAAACCACAACGATAGTTTGTCAAATAGACTCCGTTTTAACCTTCTCAAGGACCGGGCGTAGCCATACTCGGTTCAACTAAAGTTGGAGAGACAGTCGCCCGCAAGCCATCTATGTGCAAAGCACGTCGAGGGAACCGGTCTCGCGTAAGCGTACGCGTAAGGTTGGTCCGGGTCGTCTCGTCCAACAATACCGCCGAACCAAAGTATGACATGCTGGTAGGCAGTATGACTTGTATCGTCCACAACTCACTTGTGTTCTACTCGTGCATATAACATCAACATAAATAACCTAGGCTCGGATGCCACTGTTGGGTTTCGTAGTAATTTCAAAAAATTTCCTACGCACACGCAAGATCATGTGATGCATAGCAACGAGGGGAGAGTGTTGTCTACGTACCCAACACAGACCGACTGCGGAAGCGATGACACGACGTAGAGGAAGTAGTCGTACATCTTCACGATCCAACCGATCAAGCACCGAAACTACGGCACCTCCGAGTTCGAGCACACGTTCAGCTCGATGACGATCCCCGGACTCCGATCCAGCAAAGTGTCGGGGAGGAGTTCCGTCAGCACGACGGCGTGGTGACGATCTTGATGAACTACAGCAGCAGGGCTTCGCCTAAACTCCGCTACAGTATTATCGAGGTATATGGTGGCAGGGGGCACCGCATACGGCTAAGGAATAGATCACGTGGATCAACTTGTTGTGTCATGGGGTGCCCCCCTGCCCCCGTATATAAAGGAGGGAGGGGGAGGTGCGGCCGGCCTAGGAGGGGGCGCGCTAAGGGGAGTCCTACTCCCACCGGGAGTAGGACTCCCTCCTTCCTTGTTGGAGTAGGAGAAGTGGAAAGAGGGGGAGAGGGAAAAGGAAAAGGGGGCTGCCCCCCTTGTGCAATTCGGACCAGAGGGGGGGCGCAGGCCTCTTTCCTTTTGGCCTCTCTCCTCTATTCCCGTATAGCCCAATAAGGCCCATATACTCCCCGGCAAATTCCCGTAACTCTCCGGTACTCCGAAAAATACCCGAATCACTCGGAACCTTTCCGAACTCCGAATATAGTCGTCCAATATATCGATCTTTACGTCTCAACCATTTCGAGACTCCTCGTCATGTCCCTGATCTCATCCGGGACTCCGAACTCCTTCGGTACATCAAAACTCATAAACTCATAATATAACTGTCATCGTAACGTTAAGCGTGCGGACCCTACGGGTTCGAGAACTATGTAGACATGACCTAGAACTATTCTCGGTCAATAACCAATACCGGAACCTGGATGCCCATATTGGTTCCTACATATTCTACGAAGATCTTTATCGGTCAAACCGCATAACAACATACGTTGTTCCCTTTGTCATCGGTATGTTACTTGCCCGAGATTTGATCGTCGGTATCCAATACCTAGTTCAATCTCGTTACCGGCAAGTCTCTTTACTCGTTACATAATGCATCATCCCGTAACCAACTCATTGGTCACATTGCTTGCAAGGCTTATAGTGATGTGCATTACCGAGAGGGCCCAGAGATACCTCTCCGACAATCGGAGTGACAAAACCTAATCTCGAAATACGCCAACTCAACATGTACCTTCGGAGACACCTGTAGTACTCCTTTATAATCACCCAGTTACGTTGTGATGTTTGGTAGTACCCAAAGTGTTCCTCCGGTAAACGGGAGTTGCATAATTCTCATAGTTACAGGAACATGTATAAGTCATGAAGAAAGCAATAGCAACATACTAAATGATCAAGTGCTAGGCTAACGGAATGGGTCATGTCAATCACATCATTCTCCTAATGATGTGATCCCATTAATCAAATGACAACACATGTCTATGGTTAGGAAACATAACCATCTTTGATTAATGAGCTAGTCAAGTAGAGGCATACTAGTTACTATATGTTTGTCTATGTATTCACACATGTATCATGTTTCCGGTTAATACAATTCTAGCATGAATAATAAACATTTATCATGAAATAAGGAAATAAATAATAACTTTATTATTGCCTCTAGGGCATATTTCCTTCACGGCCAGGGTAGATCGCAGAACGCGACAGATCACCAGAGCGGACAGAGGGGTGCAACAGCGTCAGAGCATGATACAGGTGCTGACGGGTGGTGTACAACTCGTGGCAAAGAGCTCGGTTAGCTCTATCCAGCCCATCAGCATGCAGAACCAGGTTCTGATGGTAGAATGGCTCTCGGGTGACAGTGGAGTAGGCAGCAGTGTAGTAACCCTCCGCACCAACATCGGATGCGATAGCAATGTGCCTGAAGGGGGAGGTGTCCAACTCCTGATACTCTCCACGAAGACGTGTCAGAGCAGCATAAGCAGCATCGTGGACCGCCATATCAATAGTCACTCCAACACCATTAGCAGTGTGCAACACGGTAGTGGAGTCATACTCCCGAGAGTAGAGGTGGACGATGGCACGGTACTGCTCCTGGTTGAAGTCCCGATACTCCTCATAGACGGTGTACTCAGGGTGCCAGCGATAACCCAGATAGGTCATCATCTCAACCAACACAGCAGGTGATCCTGAGGCACCAATGGCCGTCGTGTGGCGCACGACCTGCCTCGTGGGTTCCATCTGAAAACAAAGATGTTTTCACAGGAGTCAAATGACAATGTGGATAATGTCCAAGTACTACTCTAAAGAATAACTAGGGCTTATCCAACTTTGGGGTGAACGTGGTCACGGGATTCTAGTGTTAGAGTTAGTAAAATCGTTTAACCCGAGTAGGAGAGAGTTCAGAGTCCCAGAGTAAGGATCAGGAGTAAAAGATCCTAATACCACCCAGATGGCGACGTGGGCCCATAAGGCACACAACCATGTTAGTAAAAGTTTTTATAATGTCTAGACTCAACTTCGGCCAAGGAGTGTGGAAGGGGGATTCCTACAGGCAGTCGGCTCTGATACCAACTTGTGACGCCCCCGATTTGACCGTACACTAATCATGCACGCAAATGTGTACGATCAAGATCAAGGACTCACGGGAAGATATCACAACACAACTCTACAAATAAAATAAGTCATACAAGCATCATATTACAAGCCAGGGACCTCGAAGGCTCGAATACAAGAGCTCGATCATAGACGAGTCAGCGGAAGCAACAAAATCTGAGTACAGACATAAGTTAAACAAGTTGCCATAAGATGGCTAACACAAATGGGGATACAGATCGAACGAGGCGCAGGCCTCCTGCCTGGGATCCTCCTAAACTATTCCTGGTCGTCGTCAGCGGGCAACACGTAGTAGTAGGCACCTCCGGTGTAGTAGGAGTCGTCGTCGACGGTGGCGTCTGGCTCCTGGACTCCAGCATCTGGTTGCGACAACCAGAAAGAAAGGAAAGGGGGGAAAAGGAGGGAGAAAGCAACCGTGAGTACTCATCCAAAGTACTCGCAAGCAAGGAGCTACACTACATATGTATGCATTGGTATCAACTAGAATAAGGCTATCATATGTGGACTGTGTTGGGTTTCGTAGTAATTTCAAAAAATTTCCTACGCACACGCAAGATCATGTGATGCATAGCAACGAGGGGAGAGTGTTGTCTACGTACCCAACGCAGACCGACTGCAGAAGCGATGACACGACGTAGAGGAAGTAGTCGTACGTCTTCACGATCCAACCGATCAAGCACCGAAACTACGGCACCTCCGAGTTCGAGCACACGTTCAGCTCGATGACGATCCCCGGACTCCGATCCAGCAAAGTGTCGGGGAAGAGTTCCGTCAGCACGACGGCGTGGTGACGGTCTTGATGAACTACAGCAGCAGGGCTTCGCCTAAACTCCGCTACAGTATTATCGAGGTATATGGTGGCAGGGGGCACCGCACACGGCTAAGGAATAGATCACGTGGATCAACTTGTTGTGTCTTTGGTGCTAGCCCTGCCCCTCTATTTATATGTTGAGCCCCGGGGTCGAAACTTGGAGCAAAGGGCTCCTCAAAGTCGGTTTTGCCCGAAAGGCAAG
This sequence comes from Triticum aestivum, assembly GCF_018294505.1. NCBI lineage: Eukaryota > Viridiplantae > Streptophyta > Magnoliopsida > Poales > Poaceae > Triticum > Triticum aestivum. The sequence goes on along the minus strand of NC_057809.1, from coordinate 523,062,549 downwards.
AGTCCCACTCGGACTCCAGGACCAAACGCCACAATCCTTGGCGTATGGCCCAGACGCCATGGGCCTCGGCGTCTGGCCCAGGGCCAGACGCCAGGGTCTCCGGCGTTTGGCCCCCTGGCCTCCGCAAAACTCCTTTTTGCACCGATCTAAAGCCTCATGGGCTTGACCCCTTGGCCTAACCATATCATCCAATATATGAATCTTTACGTCTCGACCATTTCGAGACTCCTCGTCATGTCCCCGATCTCATCCGGGACTCCGAACTCCTTCGGTTCATCAAAACATGTAAACTCATAATATAACTATCATCGTAACCTTAAGCGTGCGGACCCTACGGGTTCGAGAACAATGTAGACATGACCGAGACACGTCTCCGGTCAATAACCAATAGCGGGACCTGGATGCCCATATTGGCTCCTACATATTCTACGAAGATCTTTATCGGTCAGACCGCATAACAACATACGATGTTCCCTTTGTCATCGGTATGTTACTTGCCCGAGATTCGATCGTCAGTATCCAATACCTAGTTCAATCTCGTTACTGGCAAGTCTCTTTACTCGTTCCGTAATACATCATCTCACAACTAACATATTAGTTGTAGTGCTTGCAAGGCTTATGTGATGTGCATTACCGAGAGGGCCCAGAGATACCTCTCCGACAATCGGAGTGACAAATCCTAATCTCGAAATACGCCAACCCAACATCTACTTTTTGGAGACACCTGTAATGCTCCTTTATAATCACCCAGTTACGTTGTGACGTTTGGTAGCACCCAAAGTGTTCCTCCGGCAAACGGGAGTTGCATAATCTCATAGTCATAGGAACATGTATAAGTCATGAAGAAAGCAATAGCAACATACTAAACGATCAGGTGCTAAGCTAATGGAATGGGTCATGTCAATCAGATCATTCAACTAATGATGTGATCTCGTTACTCAAATAACAACTCATTGTTCATGGTCAGGAAACATAACCATCTTTGATTAACAAGCTAGTCAAGTAGAGGCATACTAGTGACACTCTGTTTGTCTATATATTCACACATGTATTATGTTTCCGGTTAATACAATTCTAGCATGAATAATAAACATTTATCATGATATAAGGAAATAGATAATAACTTTATTATTGCCTCTAGGGCATATTTCCTTCAGTCTCCCACTTGCACTAGAGTCAATAATCTAGTTCACATCGCCATGTGATTTAACACCAATATTCATATCTATATATGATTAATACCCATAGTTCACATCATCATGTGATCAACACCCAAAGGGTTTGTTCACATCACTATGTGATTAACACCCAAAGAGTACCAAGGTATGATCATGTTTTGCTTGTGAGAGAAGTTTAGTCAACGGGTCTGTCATATTCAGAGCCGTATGTATTTTGCAAATATTCTATGTTAACAATGCTCTGCACGGAGCTACTCTAGCTAATTACTCCCACTTTCAATATGTATCCAGGTTGAGACTTAGAGTCATCTGGATTAGTGTAAAAGTTTGCACTGATGTAACTTTTACAACAAACTCTTTTATCACCTCCATAATCGAGAAACATCTCCTTAGTCCTTACTAAGGATATTCTTGACCAATGTCCAGTGATCTACTCCTAGATCACTATTGTACTCCCTTGCCAAATTTAGAGCAAGGTATACAATAGGTCTGGTACATAGCATAGCATACTTTATAGAACCTATGACCGAGGCATAGGGAATGACTTTTCATTCTCTTTCTATTTTCTGCTGTGGTCGGGATTTGAGTCTTACTCAATTTCATACCTTTGCAATACAGGCAAGAACTCTTTCTTTGACTGTTCTATTTTGAACTATTTCAAAATCTTGCCAAGGTATGTACTCATTGAAAAACTTATCAAGCGTCTTGATCTATCTCAATAAATCTTGATGCTCAATATGTAAGTAGCTTTTACTGAGGTCTTTTCTTTTTAAAGAACTCCTTTAAAACACTCCTTTTATGCTTTGCAGAAAAATTCTACATCATTTCTGATCAACAATATGTCACTCACATATACTAATCAGAATGTTGTAGTGCTCCCACTCACTTTATTGTAAATACAGGCTTCACCGCAAGTCTGTATAAAACTATATGCTTTGATCAACTTATCAAAGCATATATTCCAACTCTGAGATGCTTACACCAGTCCATAGATGGATCGCTGGAGTTTGCATATTTTGTTAACACCTTTAGGATTGACAAAAACTTCTGGTTGCATCATATACAACTCTTCTTTAATAAATCTATTAAGGAATGCAGTTTTGTTTATCCATTTGCCAGATTTCATAAAATGCGGCAATTGCTAACATGATTCGGACAGACTTAAGCATAGATACGAGTGAGAAAATCTCATCGTAGTCAACACCTTGAACTTGTCGAAAACCTTTTGCGAAAATTCTAGCTTTGTAGATAGTAACACTACTATCAGCGTCCGTCTTCCTCTTAAAGATCCATTTATTTTCTATGGCTTGCCGATCATCGGGCAAGTCAACCAAAGTCCATACTTTGTTCTCATACATGGATCATATCTCAGATTTCATGGCTTCAAGCCACTTTGCGGAATCTGGGCTCACCATTGCTTCCTCATAGTTCGTAGGTTCATCATGATCTAGTAGCATGACTTCCAGAAAAGGATTATCGTACCAATCTGGTGTTGATCTTACTCTGGTTGATCTACGAGGTTCAGTAGTATCTTTTTCTGAAGTTTCATGATTATCATCATTAGCTTCCTCACTAACTGGTGTAGGTGTCACAGAAACAGTTTTCTGTGATGTACTACTTTCCAATAAGGGAGCAGGTACAGTTACCTCGTCAAGTTCTACTTTCCTCCCAGTCACTTCTTTCGAGAGAAACTCCTTCTCCAGAAAGTTTCCGAATTTAGCAACAAAAGTCTTGCCTTCAGATCTGTGATAGAAGGTGTATCCAATAGTTTCCTTTGGATATCCTATGAAGACGCACTTCTCCGATTTGAGTTTGAGCTTATCAGGATGAAACTTTTTCATATAAGCATCACAACTCCAAATTTAAGAAACGACAGCTTAGGTTTCTTGCCAAAGCATAGTTCACACGGTGTCGTCTCAACGGATTTAGATGGTGCCCTATTTAACGTGAATGCAGCTGTCTCTAATGCATAACCCCAAAACGATAGTGGTAGATCGGTAAGAGACATCATAGATCGCACCATATCTAATAAAGCACGGTTATGACGTTCGGACACACCATTACATTGTGGTGTTCTAGGTGGCATGAGTAGTGAAACTATTTCACATTGTTTTTAACTGAAGGCCAAACTCGTAACTCAAATACTCTTCTCTACGATCAGATCGTAGAAACTTTATTTTCTTGTTACGACGATTTTTCACTTCACTCTGAAATTCTTTGAACTTTTCAAATGTTTCAGACTTATGTTTCATCAAGTAGATATACTCATATCTGCTCAAATCGTCTGTGAAGATCAGAAAATAATGATACCTGTCGCGAGCCTTAATATTCATCGGACCACATACATCAGTATGTATGATTTCCAACAAATCTATTGCTCGCTTCATTGTTCCGAAGAACAGAGTCTTAGTCATCTTGCCCATGAGGCATGGTTCGCAAGCATCAACTGATTCATAATCAAGTGATTCCAAAAGCCCATCAGTATGGAGTTTCTTCATGCTCTTTACACCAATATGACCTAAACGGCAGTGCTACAAACAAGTTGCACTTATCATTATTAACTTTGCATCTTTTGGTTTCAATATTATGATTATGTGTATCACTACGATCGAGATCCAACGAACTATTTTCATTGGGTGTGTAACCATATAAGGTTTCATTCATGTAAACAGAACAACAATTTATTCTCTTACTTAAATGAATAACCGTATTACAATAAACATGATCAAATCATATTCATGCTCAACGCAAACACCAAATAACACTTATTCAGGTTCAACACTAATCCCGAAAGTATAGGGAGTGTGCGACGATGATCATATCAATCTTGGAACCACTTCCAACACACATCGTCATTTCACCCTTAACTAGTCTCTGTTTATTCTGCAACTCCCGTTTCGAGTTACTAATCTTAGCAACTGAACTAGTATCAAATACTGAGGGGTTGTTATAAACACTAGTAAAGTACACATCAATAACATGTATATCAAATATACTTATGTTCACTTTGCCATCCTTCTTCTCCGCCAATCACTTGGGGTAGATCCGCTTCCAATGACCAGTCCCTTTGCAGTAGAAGCACTTAGTCTCAGGCTTAGGACCAGACTTGGGCTTCTTCACTTGAGCAGCAACTTGCTTGCTGTTCTTCTTGAAGTTCCCCTTCTTCCCTCTGCCCTTTTCTTGAAACTAGTGATCTTGTCAACCATCAACACTTGATGTTTTTCTTGATTTCTACCTTCGTTGATTTCAGCATCACGAAGAGCTTGGGAGTTGTTTTCGTTATCCCTTTGCATATTATAGTTCATCACGAAGTTCTACTAACTTGGTGATGGTGACTAGAGAATTCTGTCAATCACTATCTTATCTGGAAGATTAACTCCCACTTGATTCAAGCGATTGTAGTACCCAGACAATCTGAGCACATGCTCACTAGTTGAGCAATTCTCCTCCATCTTTTAGCTATAGAACTTGTTGGAGATTTCAGATCTCTCAACTCGGGTATTTGCTTAAAATATTAACTTCAACTCCTGGAACATCTCATATGGTCCATGACGTTCAAAACGTCTTTGAAGTCCCGATTCTAAGCCGTTAAGCATGGTGCACTTAAACTATCAAGTAGTCATCATATTGAGCTAGCCAAACGTTCATAACGTCTGCATCTGCTCCTGCAATAGGTCTGTCGCCTAGCGGTGCATCAAGGACATAATTCTTCTGTGCAGCAATGAGGATAAACCTCAGAGCACGGATCCAATCCGCATCATTGCTACTAACATCTTTCAACACAATTTTCTCTAGGAACATATCAAAATAAGCATATGAAAGCAACAACGCGAGCTATTGATCTATAACATAGATATGCTAATACTACCAGGACTAAGTTCATGATAAATTAAAGTTCAATTAATCATATTACTTAAGAACTCCCACTTAGATAGACATCCCTCTAATCCTCTAAGTGATTACGTGATCCAAATCAACTAAACCATGACCGATCATCACGTGAGATGGAGTAGTTTTCAATGGTGAACATCGTTATGTTGATCATATCTACTATATGATTCACGCTCGACCTTTCGGTCTCCGTGTTCCGAGGCAATATCTGCATATGCTAGGCTCGTCAAGTTTAACCTGAGTATTCTGCGTGTGCAAAACTGGCTTGCACCCGTTGTAGATGGACGTAGAGCTTATCACACCCGATCATCACGTGGTGTCTGGGCACGACGAACTTTGGCAACGGTGCATACTCAGGGAGAACACTTCTTGATAATTTAGTGAGAGATCATCTTATAATGCTACCGTCAATCAAAGCAAGATAAGATGCATAAAAAGATAAACATCACATGCAATCAATATAAGTGATATGATATGGTCATCATCATCTTGTGCTTGTGATCTCCATCTCCGAAGCACCGTCATGATCACCATCGTCACCGGCGCGACACCTTGATCTCCATCGTAGCATCGTTGTCGTCTCGCCAATCTTATGCTTCCACGACTATCACTACCGTTTAGTAATAAAGTAAAGCATTACATCGCGATTGCATTGCATACAATAAAGCGACAACCATATGGCTCCTGCCAGTTGCCGATAACTCGGTTACAAAACATGATCATCTCATACAATAAAATTCAGCATCATGCCTTGACCATATCACATCACAACATGCCCTGCAAAAACAAGTTAGACGTCCTCTACTTTGTTGTTGCATGTTTTACGTGGCTGCTACGGGCTTAAGTAAGAACCAATCTCACCTACGCATCAAAACCACAACGATAGTTTGTCAAATAGACTCCGTTTTAACCTTCTCAAGGACCGGGCGTAGCCATACTCGGTTCAACTAAAGTTGGAGAGACAGCCGCCCGCAAGCCATCTATGTGCAAAGCACGTCGAGGGAACCAGTCTCGCGTAAGCGTACGCGTAAGGTTGGTCCGGGTCGTCTCGTCCAACAATACCGCCGAACCAAAGTATGACATGCTGGTAGGCAGTATGACTTGTATCGTCCACAACTCACTTGTGTTCTACTCGTGCATATAACATCAACATAAATAACCTAGGCTCGGATGCCACTGTTGGGTTTCGTAGTAATTTCAAAAAAATTCCTACGCACACGCAAGATCATGTGATGCATAGCAACGAGGGGAGAGTGTTGTCTACGTACCCAACGCAGACCGACTGCGGAAGCGATGACACGACGTAGAGGAAGTAGTCGTACGTCTTCACGATCCAGCCGATCAAGCACCGAAACTACGGCACCTCCGAGTTCGAGCACACGTTCAGCTCGATGACGATCCCCGGACTCCGATCCAGCAAAGTGTCGGGGAAGAGTTCCGTCAGCACGACGGCGTGGTGACGATCTTGATGAACTACAACAGCAGGGCTTCGCCTAAACTCCGCTACAGTATTATCGAGGTATATGGTGGCAGGGGGCACCGCACACGGCTAAGGAATAGATCACGTGGATCAACTTGTTGTGTCTTTGGTGCTAGCCCTGCCCCTCTATTTATATGTTGAGCCCCGGGGTCGAAACTTGGAGCAAAAGCCTCCTCAAAGTCGGTTTTGCCCGAAAGGCAAGAGTCCCACTCGGACTCCAGGACCAAACGCCACAATCCTTGGCGTCTGGCCCAGACGCCATGGGCCTCGGCGTCTGGCCCAGGGCCAGACGCCAGGGTCTCCGGCGTTTGGCCCCCTGGCCTCCGCAAAACTCCTTTTTGCACCGATCTAAAGCCTCATGGGCTTGACCCCTTGGCCTAACCATATCATCCAATATATGAATCTTTATGTCTCGACCATTTCGAGACTCCTCGTCATGTCCCCGATCTCATCCGGGACTCCGAACTCCTTCGGTTCATCAAAACATGTAAACTCATAATATAACTGTCATCGTAACCTTAAGCGTGCGGACCCTACGGGTTCGAGAACAATGTAGACATGACCGAGACACGTCTCCGGTCAATAACCAATAGCGGGACCTGGATGCCCATATTGGCTCCTACATATTCTACGAAGATCTTTATCAGTCAGACCGCATAACAACATACGTTGTTCCCTTTGTCATCGGTATGTTACTTGCCCGAGATTCGATCGTCGGTATCCAATACCTAGTTCAATCTCGTTACTGGCAAGTCTCTTTACTCGTTCCGTAATACATCATCTCACAACTAACATATTAGTTGCAGTGCTTGCAAGGCTTATGTGATGTGCATTACCGAGAGGGCCCAGAGATACCTCTCCGACAATCGGAGTGACAAATCCTAATCTCGAAATACGCCAACCCAACATCTACTTTTTGGAGACACCTGTAATGCTCCTTTATAATCACCCAGTTACGTTGTGACGTTTGGTAGCACCCAAAGTGTTCCTCCGGCAAACGGGAGTTGCATAATCTCATAGTCATAGGAACATGTATAAGTCATGAAGAAAGCAATAGCAACATACTAAACGATCAGGTGCTAAGCTAATGGAATGGGTCATGTCAATCAGATCATTCAACTAATGATGTGATCTCGTTACTCAAATAACAACTCATTGTTCATGGTCAGGAAACATAACCATCTTTGATTAACAAGCTAGTCAAGTAGAGGCATACTAGTGACACTCTATTTGTCTATATATTCACACATGTATTATGTTTCCGGTTAATACAATTCTAGCATGAATAATAAACATTTATCATGATACAAGGAAATAGATAATAACTTTATTATTGCCTCTAGGGCATATTTCCTTCAGACTGAACTGCAGAATGCCGGAATAAGAGCGGGATAGCTAGTCCTTTCGAAGACTACGCTTCTTGCAGCCTTCGTCTTGCAGCATGTAGAAGAGAGTAGACTGAAGTCCTCCAAGTAGCATCGCATAGCATAACCCTAACCGATGATCCTCCCCTCGTCGCCCTGTGAGAGAGCGATCACCGGTTGTATCTGGCACTTGGAAGGGTGTGTTTTATTAAGTATCCGGTTCTAGTTGTCATAAGGTCAAGGTACAACTCCAAGTCATCCTGTTACCGAAGATCACGGCTATTCGAATAGATTAACTTCCCTGCAGGGGTGCACCACATATCCCAACACGCTCGATCCCATTTGGCCGGACACACTTTCCTGGGTCATGCCTGGCCTCGGAAGATCAACACGTCGCAGCCCCACCTAGACCAACAGAGAGGTCAGCATGCCGGTGTAAACCTAAGCGCCCAGGGGTCTGGGCCCATTGCCCTTAGCACACCTGCATGTTGCGTGGGCTACCGGAAGCAGACCTAGCCTAGTAGGTGTTCCAGTCCAATCCAGCGCGCGCCGCTCCGTTGCTGACGTCACGAAGGCTTCGACTGATACCACGACGTCGAGTGCCCATAACTGTCCCCGCGTAGATGGTTAGTGCGTATAGGCCAGTAGCCAGACTCAGATCAAATACCAAGATCTCGTTAAACGTGTTAAGTATCCGCGAACGTCGACCAGGGCCAAGCCCACCTCTCTCCTAGGTGGTCTCAACCTGCCCTGTCGCTTCGGCACAATGATCCACACAGAGGGCCGTTGGGACAAAGGTCCTTTCAGCCCCCAATCCGTGAATCACTCGCGGGTGCTCCACAAGCCGACCCGTCTTTAATCACCACATGTATCCTGTATAAAGTATATAGTATATACCCGTGATCACCTCCCGAGTGTCACGGCCCAATAATATAGCATGGCAGACGGACAAGAATGTATGGCCACTGATGATAAACGAGCATCCTATACTAAGCATTAGGATTGCAGGTAAAGGTATCAACAGTAGTGGCAAGGACAGGCTATGCATCAGAATAGGATTAACGGAAAGCAGTAACATGTTACACTACTCTAATGCAAGCAGTAGGGAGAAGAGTAGGCGATATCTGGTGATCAAAAGGGGGGCTTGCCTGGTTGCTCTGGCAAGAGAGAAGGGTCGTCAACTCCGTAGTCGTACTGGGTAGCAGCGGCGTCGGTCTCGGTGTCTAGCGGAAGAAGAGGGGGGAAGAAATAATGAATACAATGCAAATAGATGCATAACGATGCATGACAAGACAAGTAACGGTGCTAGGGGTGCCCTAACGCGGTATGAGGTGATACCGGTGAAGGGGGAAAACATCCGGGAAGGTATCCCCGGTGTTTCGCGTTTTCGGACAGAGGAGCCGGAGGGGGAAAGTTACGAGTTCGATAGGTTAGGGAGGTGTGGCGGACGAACGGGTTGCGTATCCGGAATCGTCTCGTCGTTCTGAGCAACTTTCATGTACAAAGTATTTTCATCCGAGTTACGGATTAAAAGATATGATTTTCTAAATATTTAAATCATTTTCTGATTTTAATTATATATTTAATTCCAACATTATCCAAAACAGCGTGTGATGACGTAGGCATGACATCAGAGTGATGTCAGCAGGTCAACTGGTCGGTTGACCAGTCAAACCAGACAGGTGGGTCCAGTGGGACCCACATGTCATTGTCAAGGGCCTTAACAGAGTTTTAAAACTAACTAAAATGGGTTAATTAGTGGGTGGCCCCAGCAGTCAGTGTCTAATTAGGTTTTAGTTAATTAACTTAATTAATTAGTAGTTTATATATTTGTTTTTATTTGTTTTATGGCATGGGGCCCGCATGTCAGTGGCAGTAGCTGCCACGTCAGCGAAGTTGACTTGCTCAACGTGGCCAGTTGGGGCCCCCAGGCCCACAGGCAGCGACCCAGGGGTGGGGCCCGCCTAGCCACATCGGCGGATGGTGCCGGAGCGACTTCGGCGACCCAACAGAGGCGGCCCCTCGCCGGAGTTGGCCGGAATCGCGCTACGGGGCACCAAATCGGGCGCGGCCAGGCTCTCTGGAACGGCCTCTTCGTGTCGCGTCCGATGGAGGGGAGCACGATGGCGGGGGTAGCCGGAATGGTCGCCGGCGACGAGCGCGGCGGGCTTCTGTTCGGGCGCGGACGAAGACGACGACGCAGCGCGCTTCGGGGCGAGCGGGAAGGCTAGGGTGGAGCTGCGGGACGCGCTGAGCACAAAGGGCTCGGCCCCGTGACCATTTGGTCACCGGAAGGGCGCCGGCGACGCGCGCAGGCGGCGGCGTAGTCGGGAGCTCGAGGAGAGTGGAGCTAGGGCGAGCTAGCGAAGAAATGGAGGGGTTGGGGAGGATCTACGCGGCATGAGGAGCGTAACCGACACGAGCCCGTGACCATTTGGTCACCGGAGACTCGTCGGCGACGGGGTCTGCGGCGGAGCGCTCGGGTGCTTCGGCGGCAGCTAGCTAGGGCGTGCGAGGGAGCTAACGGAGATGGGCGGGAGATGGGGAGCTCACCGTGCGGCACGCAAGATGGCCCTTGGGAGTTTAGTAGCCGGAGAGTCGACGACACTCGTCGGAGATGCGTCGGGGATCCGAGGAAGAAGACGAGGTTGGGGCAGCGTTCGATGGTGCTCGGCGTCCTGCGTCTTGACGTGGAGGCGTAGTCGAGGGAGGCGGAGCGAGCGGACACATCTGAAGGGCTTGGAGGTCGCGGTGGCCGCGAGTACTACGGCGGCGAGGCCATGGCGGCGCTCGGTTGCGGTGGGGAATGAAGGGGCGAGGTGCGGTGGCTCTGGAGGGGAGTGGGAGGCGCAAGCACCGAGGCGAGCATGGGGGTGAGTGGGAGGAGAGACCGAGGGGGCGCGGCGTGGCGACCTTATCCCCTCGTCGTCGCCGGCGAGAGGGTGCGGCGGGGACGCGCCCCTGTTCCGACCCGGGTCGGGGGAACAGGGAAGGGAGGCGGCAGGGGGAGGCGGGCCGGTTCGGCCGGATGGGCCAGGTGGGTTAGCTGGGCCAGATGGCCCGGGGGGGTTTGGCGGGTTTTCCTTTCTCTTTCTTTCTTTCTTTTCTTTATTTTTTTCTTTTCTGTTTTATTTCATTTTAAAGTATTTAGTCTTTTACTAAAAATGTGTTTTCTGCACCATAATTACCTTTGTAATATTTGGCGTCCACCGAACATTTTTGTTTTCAATTTTGAAAACTTTTATTGTTGACTTTAATTTTAAGTTTGAATTTGACGCAGTTTCGAATTATCCCAAGATTAGTAACAGTAATCGCAGATGACATGGCATCATCAGGAGAGTTTCACTGTAGCTTGATTACCCGGGCGTTACACACAGGGAAGCTAATTTTAAGGCTCGCACACCTTAAAGTCTACGCTGAACCACTCAGACTCCTTGAATGCATCAAGTCGAGGTAAGTGGCTCTTCCCAGCCATTGAGTAGACTACTCAGGTATCCATGGTTCTAAAAGACATATCTACATGATGGTCTTAAGTGTGTGCTTTATTCACACGAAAACATTGGCCATCATCCTGACATCGATTTCAAGGAAATTGAATGGATAACATTGCAGAATTCTCCTTGTGGGCCATCTCTATGGCTTTTGGATTGAAATTTAGCAATTTGTCCTAATGTCTAGACTCAAAATGGTTTGGTAGAATCCTATCCAAAGAGTTAAGCTCATTGCATTATCTTTACTTTGGAATTGCCACTTACCAACTTTATGTTGGAGTCATGCAGTTTTACACGCTCATGACAGAACTGCATAATATTATTCCTCACTATCTTTGATATGTGGATATCTACCAAGTATTTTCTATCTGCGGTAATTCGGTTGCATACCGATATCACCACCCGGCATACATCATTGGCCCCTCAACATATAGTTGGGATCTATGTGAGGAATAATTGTATTTCCGTCAATATCTCAAGCCCCTCACATGGGGAGTTATTCAAGGCCAGTATGCTGATTCAATGAGGAACATTTCCAGGCATTAGGGGGAGATTTCAAGTACCACAAAGAATGCCATGAAATTAGTGGAATGTTCAACACATTTTCTGCCTCAAATCCACATACTCAAAGATCTGAACCATGCGTTCAGAAGATTTGCATCACATTGCAAATAACCTGTCAGATTCATTTACTGACTATAAAGGTGTCACACAATCCTATAATCCTGCAAAAATATGCCTGAAAGAGTGATGGTACCAACCAAATTCACTCCACTCCCTGTTTATAGCAACAAGGGGAGATGTATGGCAGAAGTACATCAGGATTCAGCTTCCCGCAAGCAAGGATATCAAGGCCTGTGAATCAGTAAATGCAAGTCAACTTCATGTTGACAGACACCTATTGGGTAGTATACACCCAGTGGACGGGAAACCTCCACCAATCCAAGTCATAGTGCACACAATGACTGGGACATCGGAATACCCGACTCAATCGCATTGGGAAATCGCAAGCAGTCACCATGGGTAACGATATTTCCATCAACTATATATTGATATATAGATTCTGGAGAATCATATAACCGGAAGTCTACAATTGTCGACATACATTTCTTAACTAGATTGAAAAAACCTTACAAATGATTCAGATCCAAAGACCATGGCCATGGCAAAGTGTGAACAACACTCGGACTGAACTCAAGCAAATGATATAATCTAGGTAGAAATGACCTTGCTCAATAATGGAACGGTATTCATAAGCAATACCTACACCAGTTTTCTTCTGGAAACGGAATTGAGAACAACGAGGTGGTGAAACAAAGAGCAAGTATTGTAGCACAAGGGTTCACGCAGATACCCAACTATTCTCCAGAGGTGGAATCTCTTTCCGATAACTTATATCATTGGCAGTACAAAATCGTTTATCTTTGCAGTTGATAGATGTAGTGATTACATATCCATGTGGATCACTAGATTCAGACATATATGATTGATTCCCGATGGAATCTCAATTCTGAATCAAAATACAGAATGCAACATACATTGTGTAAATTCAGTAAGTCACCATACGACTTATTATTGTCAGTACATATGGTACAACTGACGTAGTGAGATCCTTATACACAAGGATTACTCCTAGAATAATGATTATCCATGTTTGTGTGTGTGCAATGACGACACATGTAATCATCTAAATGACGGAGTTTAAAACGAAGGATTTGGGTAAACCAAAATACCGCTCGTTACTACAAATTGAGCACCTTCATTCATACATTATGGTATACTATGCTGTCTATATCCATAATATATTGGTGAAATTCATTGTGGACAAATCTTATCCATCCATAACTCTCATGGTAGTTCATTCTCTAGACGTAGAGAAAGATCTATTTAGACCAAGAGATGATGGAAATGAGATATTGGGACTCAACGTTCCATAATGCCATTGGATCCACCAAACACAATTGGTTGGTACTCAAGAATATATTTCGATATCTCTAAGGCATCAAACAAATTGTCCTGGTTTTTTAGTCTCATAGAAATGTGAACACCGATATCATTGGATACATCGATCAGATCCCCACCATGCCAGGTCGTAGACAAGCTTAGTGTTCCTACTACGTGTGGTAGCCCTCTTACGGAGAGTCTTCGAAACAGACCTCATGGCTACATCCACCAACCATTATCTCAACGATAATGTTTCTTGTGTTGCCCGGATGCAAAAAGATTACATAATAAGCAATATCACTAGATTGCATATCTTGCAAGTCAAACCATATGACTGGTTTGTTCACGAAGTCTCTACCGACTTCTACATTCCATATATATGTTCTTGGAATTGGTATGTGACGGCTTCGAAATTTGCAAGAATCAGGGGGAGTATCTTCCTGAATCGTTCATGTTCAATGTATCATATTATACTCTTTTTCCCTTCATGAGTTTACTATACAAGTTCTTATAAAGGTTTTTAATGAGGTAATATCAACATAAGATCATATGTCATACTTTCAGTTTTCCCCACTGGGGTTTTTAAGAAAGTATATACGACATATTTATTGTTCTCTTGATTCTACGAGTTTTCTCGTATCGAGTTAAAGGAGACAATAACCATTATATGTTACATAATTTTCTTCTTATTTTTCCCACTAGGTTTGAAGGAGTTTTGGCAACATATTATACTCCTCACATTTTTTCCACAGGGTTTTCGGAGGAGGCTCTTTTCAACATGATGATATGGCATGGACAAGAGTAGATTAGGGGGAGTGTTAGGATTTAATTAATACACTTAATTGAAGGGAAATCTCCCCTTGTCCTAACTGTCCCTCCGCAACAACCGCATCCCTCGATGCGCTGTTTGGGAATGAAAGAGCTCAAGAGTTCGATTCATTTGTCTCTCGCTCTAAAATCGACTTGCAACAGATGTAAAATAGTTGTCGTGCCCAAAAACCGTCGTTTGGGGGGCACTTTGAAGAGGAAAAAATGTTTCCAGTAGATGTCTTGTATCTATATATGATGCCTCCCCTCCCCACGACAC
>NC_057809.1:522985261-523047478 GCF_018294505.1 Triticum aestivum | reverse complement strand
GCCCATTAAGTGTTCAACAAAATTTCTAAAATGTAATTTTCTTTTCTTTTTTTTTTGTTGCAACATACGAGCATGTTTGTGATGAACTGTGTTGTGTGGATGAGTAACGTCAGTTCGAGGAAGATGAGGACATTGCGGTGCTCATGGTTCTTCACATGGAGAAGAACAAACGGCGGAAGCACCATGGTTCCATTGTTGACCTTGGGTGATTCATAGGACGAAGCTAGATGGGGATGCTCATGAATATCTTCAACGAGATATCATCAAGGAGTGGTGAACATGGAATGAGCAACAAAACAACTAGTTCTGCCTCTATGTCATGTCATATGTGTGATGAACTCTACTTTTTTTAGGAAACACCATCATGGCTAACTTTATTTTCATCTAAATAATGGATACACGTCCACAACCAGGCTACAAATGAAAGAGGACGGTTTCTCCACTAGCTAGCCCATGAGCCACAAGATCATGTTTGATGAAGATTGTGTTATGTTTAATAATCAATTTGTGTTTAATTTAATGTTGTAGATTGATACGCTATTTAATAATCAAGTACTATTTCTGTTTTATTTGTTTTGGTAGATGCAGGCCAACATTTAAGGCACGGTATTAGGGGAAAAGCAAAAACTTATAAAACTTAATCAGCTATGCATAATGCACCGGGGAACCATTCACCAGCGTATGGCAGAAATTGATTTACATGCAGTTCGTCTCATATCACATAAAAAACAATATCTTTCAATAGGGGATGATTGGTTTACATTGCAACAAAGTACAGCACAACAGTATTTAGACAAATCATATGCCAGGTCAAAGTAAGATAGCAACAATTTTATGTGTCAGCCCTAAGCATTCTGCCTCAGTGTCTTAACCATCACAAGATCATCCTAACGCCTGGGAATTGAGACATTCAAAACAAGTACAATGGCAGCATGTAGCAAGCTTGTCAGCATGATGAACACATATACCCTTCTGTCAAGCTTCCACAGAACCTCAGCAAACTTATTCAAAATGACCGGTTAGTTGCTTTTTTAACTTGTGATAACTTAATAACTGATAACTTCCAAATCCATTAGTTATGCAAAGCAACAAAAAACCAAGTAAAAGAGTGCCATGAGATACACTAATATTTGTTTGACTACAAATTCAAATCAAAGTACCACATTTTACTTGAAAAGGCTAGTGCAGCAAATAATTATTACAAAGAGCACAATTCTTGAGAAACAATCAGAGAACTTTGAAGACCATGTATGGTTGTATCAACATTAGATACTATAGATTTTATGACCTCCTCATTTTGCTTCTCAATGGCATAAAACACTATTTTTATACAGGAATCATCATACAACATCAAACATAGTCACAAAAAAAGTAAGAAACAAATACCAACATGTGTACGTACAAGCTACAATAAACAATCAGAGAACTTTGAAGACCATGTATGGTTGTATCAACACCAGATACTTTCAGATCATATAATCTCCTCATTTTGCTTTTCAACAGCATAAAACACTGAAACTTCAACTCAAGCATATCACCATTACACACTGAAAAGATATTTGCCACCAACAAAGGAAGAAAATAATAACAAGAAAACTTTGAAGACCATGTATGGAACATGCATTTTCTTCCACAGGTAACATCAAGAATGAAGAAAAGAGTTATGAGAAACAATCAGAGAACTTTGAAGACCATGTATGGTTGTATCCACATTAGATACTTCAGATCATATAATCTCCTCATTTTGCTTTTCAACTAAAACACTGTAACTTTGACTCAAGCATCACCATCAAACAATGGAAAGCTATAGACACCAACAAAGGACATAGACATCGTAAGATGTAAACATAACATACATTAAGCAATCAGAGAACTTTGAAGACCATATATTGATGTATGGAGCATTTCACTTGTGCACCATGCTTAACATCCCACGATCATAATAAGAACAGAACTACTCGACATACGATAATTTTGTTACAATTTCTATACGTTAGACAATCTAATGGTTCTGCTGCATTTTGATTTATTCATGGATGGTGTGATCAGTACTGTCATATGAAAATCCCACCAACTAACAAGAAAGCAGAAATGTACAAATTACAGGTGCAGTAATGCAAAGTAAACACCAACAAACAAAGCATATAGATTTGAATAAACAAACATTTTGACACAAAATGCACAGCTATCTTGACAAGCATATTAGAGCAAACATGTCAATCATTGCAGACAAGAAATGTGGGATAGAATTAGTAGACAAACAGCACGTTAGCCATTCATCTGTGGATCTATCTCTACGGTTGTCTGGCCGCTGCCGCTCAAAGGAGCAGCCTTTCCTTTTTGCACCAGTGTTATATCCTACTAGCACCGCTAGAGAGTAGGACAATACAGCACACAGGTGCAACATAGACAATGCATACTGGATATTTGTGTAATGTTAAACTATCCTATGATACTAAATTACAGGAAAATAACCATCAGAAATGTGAGATAGAATTAGTAGACAAGTAGCAGATTAGCCATTCATCTGTGGATCTATCTCTACGGTTGTCTGGCCGCTGCTGCTCAAAGGAGCAGCTTTTCCTTTTTGCACCAGTGTTATATCCTATTAGCACGGCAAGAAAGTAGGAGAATACAACACACAGGTGCAGCATAGACAGTGAACACTGGATATTTATGCAATGCTTAACTATCCTATGATACTAAAATACAGGAAAATAACCATCAGAAATGTGAGATAGAATTAGTAGACAAGCAGCAGATTAGCCATATATCTGTGGATCTATCTCTACGGTTGTCTGGCCGCTGCTGCTCCGAGGAGCAGCTTTTCCTTTGTGCACCAGTGTTATATCCTACTAGCACAGCTAGAAAGTAGGACAATACAATACACAGGTGCAACATAGATATTGCATACTGGATATTTATTCAATGAGAAACTATCCTATGACACTAAAATACAGGAAAATATTCATCAGAGATGTGAGATAGAATTAGTAGACAAGCAGCAGATTAGCCATTCATCTGTGGATCTATCTCTACGGTTGTCTGGCCGCTGCTGCTTCAAGGAACAGTTTTTCATTTTGCACCAATGTAAATACCCCACAAACATGGTCAGAGAGCAGGGTAAAAGAAACAGAGGTGCAACGACTCTCACTTCTGATCATATGTCCTCATTTTGCTTTACAGCAGCTTAAAACATGCATTTTCTTCCTTGGTCAACATCAAGATTCAAGAAAGAGTGTAAACATATTGCAAAGAGGAAAAGAAAAATGTAAATCTACATATTACCATTTGCATAAGTGGGCTGTAAGCACAAGTAAGCAATCAAAAAACTTAAAACATGCTCTTTTTTCCTCAGGCAACATCAAAATCAAAGAAAGAGTGTATACATATTGCAAGAAAAATGCCAAGGTAAATCCAGATAGGCGCTAATTGGATAAGAGGTATCCACAGTAGTAGATTTTCAGATGTGTTGATTGTTATGCTACTACCTCTAACAGAAATCAGGTAAACAAACACAGCTAACTACACATGAGAGATTTGAGCATGAAGCGATCAGAGAACTTTGAAGACCATGCAGGTAATATCAACAGCATAAATTCAGATGATTTCGCCTCCTCATTTCGCTTCTAAAACAACTGTAACATTATCATGTGCTCGATAAAATGATCTAAATAGACTAAACGAATCCAAACTATAGAACAACAAGGTGAATGTGGACAGAAAAAATGATCCCGAGGAAAATCGCTGCCTTCCACAGAAGTAACATAGCCCCTGTCCAACTGGATTGATGTTGCACCCATATATACCCTTTTCCCGCAGTTTTCCCTTCTCCGAACCTCAACAGAGCAGGGGGCTAATGGTGCGAGTTAACCATAACAAAACCATCAAATCCAAGAAACAATAGAAAGAAAGGCATGTGCTCTAGCAATTAGCACTCAAAAGTGGCCAAGATGCCACCAAACGCGATGAACAAACGAAAAATAAGCAAAAGCTGGAGATCTGAGAGGTGTTCCGCTAAGCTGTCGCTGGCGGCGGCTAGGGTTCCAAGGTTTGGAGGAGACGAGGGTTTGCCTCTGCGGTACATATCAGCAGGATGGGGAGGGAACGAGTCGTCCAAGATATAAATGGGCTGGCCTTACGACTTTGGACTTAACTGGGCCAGCTCTCCATCCGCTCGACTTAACTGGGCCAGCTCTCCATCCGCTCGACTTAACTGGGCCAGCTCTCCATCCGCTCTTATACCTGTGATATATTCTCTAAAAAAACTGTGAGATTTCCCTAAAAAAACTGTGAGATATTCTTTCCAAAAAAAGAAAAAACAGTGATATTCTTTCGAAAAAAACAAGGAGAAAAGAGCTCATTTTCCATAGTAATTAGAATGGATTCTGCTTTAGTGATTTTGTTATGCATTAGCACACAAGATGGCATGGTAGTGAGCAGCTCAGCCCCACTTCACAAAAAACTCACAATGTGCATGCATACACAAGATGGCATGGTAGTGAGCAGCTCGTTTGATTCACATGTGCGTATATACAAGAACCAGCTTCACAAATTCACAATGGTGGAAATGACAAACAAATAAACACCCTAAGTACCAGCATGCTTCTGTTTTAATAGATCACCGGCAGTATCGTATGACAAGGAATCTCTAAATCTCCACGGACATATAGGTCGCCGAGTAGTCGGGCATCCTGTGCAGCCGCGTGAGGATGCCCTCGGCGGCCTGCTTGGCGCCGGCGTCGCCCTTGTGGAAGGCACTCACTAGCGCCGCCGGCAGCACCCTGTCCCCGGTCACCTCCCTCACGCACCGGTCGTCGCCGTGCGCCAGGAATTTGTCCACCATGCAGAAGCACTTCTGCCACAGCACGTTCTCCCTGTGCTGCCTCAGCGCCCCCAGCACACGCCGCGGGGCGTCCAGTTGGGCGAGGGCAGACACGCTCCTCTCCACGTCCACCCGGTCGTCGACGAGCGTGCACAGCGCTCCCAGCGCGGCCTCGACGACCCGGGGGCTGTCGCTCTCGAGGCTGCCAAGGAGGCCCTCGACGGCGCCGGCCTCGAGGAGGCAGAAGGACGTCACCGTGGAACAGACTCCCCGGTGCACCGGGCAGACGGGTTGTTGGTGTTGGAGGGTCTTGTTGCCGTGCGCCCTTGTGGTCATTAGGCGCTTCAGCATTGTCTTCTTCTTTGGCCGTGGGTCCTCCTCCGGCGGCATCTGCGACAGCTTGATGGACTGGTAGCTGAGGTTTTCTAGCCCCACGGCGGCGAGCCGCTGCACCTCGGCGCTTCCGGCA
Organism: Triticum aestivum; assembly: GCF_018294505.1. Taxonomy (NCBI): domain Eukaryota; kingdom Viridiplantae; phylum Streptophyta; class Magnoliopsida; order Poales; family Poaceae; genus Triticum; species Triticum aestivum. Next base: position 523,042,184 of record NC_057809.1, on the reverse strand, counting down.
GCTCCGGTGAGGAGTTCAGTCAGCACCGAGGCCAAGCTGTGGTCCATCGCTTCCTTCAGAACGGTCGGGTTGTACAGCGTCGCGGTGAGCCGCACCAGCGAGCCCACCAGACCCTCCATGTACTGTACCGCGTACCTGCTCCTTCTCTTTGCGCTGCTCTGCATCTCTTCTATCCCGCTCAGCAGAACCGACACGGCGCCCTCCTGCACCAGCGCAAGGTTGAGCGAGATGTTTCGGTGCGGTAGCCTTGAGAGGAGCGTCACCGAAGCAGCATGCCGCTCGGTGATTTGCCTGGCGTGGCTGATGCTTTTGACCAGCCTGCCCGGCTGCCCCTGCGTCTTGCAGAGCCTCTCGGCGATGGTGTGGCCAATGTGCGCGGACAGGGTAATGAGCAGCCTCGTCGCAGCAATGCTAAGCGCCTCCATTGGGGAGCTCATGAGCTCCACAATGGCATGGCCGCGGTGGTTCTCTCTGACCACTGAGACCATGACATCCAGGGGCTTGGCGAATGCGGTGAGCGCAAGCAGTAGGCGGATGATGCTGAGGTTGAAGTCGTCGGGTATGAAGCACTTGAGCATGGACACAAAGTTGTAGATGCAATACTTGGACGTGAGGACGTGGCCTTCCTTGTTCACCACAGTGGTGTCTGGATCAATGCCGGACTCAACAATGTTGGCTAGGGCGGTGGCAGCCTTGGCCTTGTAGCTCTCGGGTTCGTCATCTATCTTCCTTATGAAAAGCTCCTCGACCATGACCAGGACAGCACCTGCCTCAACGAGCACCTTGCTGTTGGGGTGGTGCGAGGAAAGCTGGACCAGCACATCGAGTGCTGCCTTATGGACCACCGTGTTGCAACTGTGCACCATCTTGATGAGGACGCCCGACGTGCTCTCGGTGATTTCAATGGTGACTTCCTGGTATAGGACCAACTCGCTTAGGTAGCTGATCATCTCCATCTGCACCTCTTCTGGGCCTGTTTTGGAATCTTCATGTCAGCTTAAAGTTCAATTAATTATAGGAGCAAGAGGCCCTGAGTCTCAAAACCCTTATTTGGGATGTTAAGTTGAGGCAATCCTAACATGTGCAGCTGTAGTGGAACAACTATTAAATGACAAGAGGGTTCATACTTTTTGAAAATCTAGGTGGTTCAAATACAATCAGACTTGCAAGAAAACAATAGCAAAACACACTTTAATGAACCAAAAAAAGTTATGAAATTTCTTCAGAGGCATACCTTCAACAAGATGACTCCAAAGGGGTTCTAGGTAGCCACTTTCGGCCATGTACTTGATGTTCTTTGGACACTTTTCCAGGTTCTTGAGGACTGCTCCAGATTTCTCAGCAGCAAGTGGATCATCAGAATCATTAATCTTCATTGTGGTGAGAATCAGAATACTTCCAGCAGTTGACCCAATTTTCTCCAGCAATAACTGAGACTCTGAAAGCTCTAGCAAGAAAGAGACGGCCGCGTGCCTTTCATCAATAGTACTACTTGACAGTAGCTTAACTGTCCTGGCAATGGCCTTGGTTTTTCCAACGATTTCCTGTAATATGCAGCAATTGGTTAAAATTCCATTATAATATGCAGCACAGGCTTGGTGCCAAGCAGCCGATCAGTTATTTACTTGTGTATACTATTCTAAATTGCAGATGAGTTTATGTAGGGACAAAAAGTTCCTTCTTACCCTTCCTTCTTCATCCTTAACTAACAAGGACAAAAGCTCCAATGTGTCAAGCCGAATCTGTTCATTGTGGTTGTCCAACAAACGTGATAGGACCTTGGTGACACCAATTTTATGCATCAGCTCCTTGTTCTTCCCCCTCAGCTTGGCCAGCGATTTCAGCTCATGTATGGCCTCGAGCACCATAGCCTCAGTAGTCGACAAAGAGAGCGCAGTTCGCGCAACTCTAATCCGCATTGCCTCATTCCTCATTCCCCATTCTGCAATCACACTCTTCAGGGAAGCATTACTCATCACTGCCTTACTCTGCAATGGAGCTTTTGTGACAGGGCAGCAGACAGGTTCCAAACTGTCCGCATACCTCTCAAAATGCTCCTCTATGGCTCTCCTGTCATATGTCACACCGCCCTCTGTCATCACAGGATCAGTCATCACCTCTTTCGTCAGTGGACAGAAGAATCCATCATACAGAGGCTCAACATATTCCGTGACCTCTGGGAGAGAGTTAAACGTCTGCCCGCCAAATTCATGTGATTCATGGTACATTCCCTGCAGAAAGTCCACCAGCCTCGGCATGTCACTCTCGTAGACAGACCTCCTATTGGGCATGTCGGTCACTGCATTCATGGACATAGCAACATCGGTGTAGCCCCTCCTTGAGTTTGACTTCATTGCCACGTCAGTGTTAGCATTGCTGCCAAGTGCTGATGCTGGTATCCTGCCAAGATGATCACATATGTTCTGAATGACACTCTCCAGGTCATGTGCTATGCTTTGCATCTCATCATCTGTGAGTTGCAGCGCTCTTCCTCTACACCTTACAGTGAGGTCTTTAGCAAGGTTGACACTGGCAAATAGAGATTCCAGTATCTGTGTCATATTGGTTGGGGCCCTGCGAGCTGTTTGACGCTCCATTATGGCCTTGCTAGACGCCATGGAGTCCTCTTGGCTAAAATCGGCAGTGGGTACTATCAACATGACTGCATATCCAAACAGAAGCAGACAACAACAATGCAAATTGTCGCTCAGATATGGGAGATAATTACATGCTATAAAAAAACAGTGTGACATATTGGAGCAGATGCATAGAATTTTCCTGAAGATCGAAGATTTTACAGAACAACCAAAATCATTGTAAGGGCATAAGTAGAAGGCTTAAGCTACCCAACGATTACTCAGAGTAGACCTGTATTTATTTTTGGCATTACCATCTGGCACTCCTCTAGTCCTCTTACAGCGTGACTATTTTTCTAACTGACTAAACTAGAGATGTAAAGGCAACAGCCTTTTCTGTCTGAAGTATATCGATCACAAAAGACACCTAAAAACCATGAAATTGTAATCCTTAGGGAGGCAAAGCATAATTTGATTACTCCGAGAACAGAAATCTTCTTGACAAAAGGATAATATGTTCTCCCCAGGAGCACTTACTGCCATGTCCCTCCACAAAGCCTCCAAACGAATAATCTCCCCAAACAAACGAATGAAGATTACAGCTATAATAAAGAACCTTACCTGTATCCATAACACCCAAGAGATTTGAGCACTGTGACTCTGTGTGGACTGTAGAGGAGTTATAGAATGAGCGGCTTTGCCTCCTATTTCGCCAGAACAGCACCCGCTGTATCTCCTCTGAAGCACATTCTACGACAGAAGAATGCAGATATAGAAGACCCAGCAAAATGGGTTCACTATGTGACCCCTTTTAATACTGCACTTATTTATCACAGGAAAGGACTGTTGATGATGCTATCCACATAAAAGAAGGACACAATCAATGAGTGACAGTCTTGGTGATGGAATGAAATATTTCTGCAAGCAAGAAGTATGAAGTTCTTAATAGGAACAAAGTTAGGTGATAGGTAGGTTTGGCAAGCTAACCCAAAAGAACCTAATGACAATGCCATCCTTATCGCTGAAAACTATATAGCGTAGATTAATGGGAAATTGGAATTGGTAAGCATGCCCCTCCAAAGTATGCTGTTATGAGGTATGCCATTGGATGTTGCAGTGGAATGTCATACTCAGGTCACAGCAATTCAAAAGTGATAGCTTTGCTGTTGCATGGTTCCAATTTTCCCTAGATTAATAGAGGATAGCAGTCGATACCATCAGCAGCCAAAAAGTCATAACGCCTGATTGCCACAACTCAGCATGAAGTAATGGATGTTTAAAATAAATAAATAAAAAGATGCAGATTATAATCGCAGGTGATAGCGACAGCAATCTTCTTTGAACAATTTAGACTGGGCTAAAACGTAAGCACTTGAAAAATGGCACCACAACTAACCCGTCATCATAATATAATACATCTAGGTAGGTTTGAACTAATGTCTTCAGAATTCTCTAGGACTAAATTCACTGAAGTCAACACAAGTTCAACTGCACAAGCTACTTCTCACAAATTTCAGCTTGTGAAACAAAGGGATAGAGATTATTCCATAGTCCCGCAAATTAAACCGAGGGACGGACTCGTACCAAACCTTTACTGGCTACTGCTATTATATGATAATATGCTCAGATGTAGACTTGGAGTGGATGCAACAAAGTCAGGTTATAGCTATGAAAACAGCATCACAAAAAGACACAAAAAGACACAACGAATGTTGATCGTTGAACAACCATAGAATAAGGGTGGCGGCATGACAAAAGGGCAGATTCTTTTTGTAAGCATCTATCAAAATGCTCTTTGTACGCATCAACCAAATTGCTGAAGTCAATGGCGCGCACCAGTCTAAGACAAAACTAGTCAACTACCATGTACCAAATCCAAATGCATCGCTCGGCCATGATATTCTACGACTGTGCGGCGGAGACCGGAGGGAGGTACCGGAGGCTGCGGACGGAGGTGCTCCCGGGGCCCAAAGCCCGGCAGGGCGGCGCGGCGGAGCTCGTCCGGCTCCGGCTTGGGCTCTAGGTTTCTCGCCATTTCGAGCTAAGAGTTGAAATTGGCTCCACACATACGCGCGAAAGCGCGCGCGACAGAGTCGCCGTGGCGTACGCCTGCGCTTCGCGGACGGACGGCGGAGACCGACCCCTCCTTCGCCGCCGTCGCTGTGTGACCCCTAGACGCGGCGAGGCGGAGTCCCGGACGGATCGGCAGATTCTGCCCAGTCCGAAACCAGGCCTGACCAAGCCCAGCGATCCACACGGCCCATGTCTTCACACTATAGCTGGCCAAATGGGCCGGGCTAACCAGGCCGGCCCGTGAGCATGCCGACAAGGCCCGCCAACGGGACAGGCACGACACGGGCTAAACAGGCCGGGCCCGGCACGCGGCACACCCTGGGCCGTGCTTGGGCTGCTAACCTGAGCACGCGGGCCGGCACGGCATGGCCTGATTACTTTTTTTTCTATACATCTCTATATGGCCCAACAGGTAAAAAAGCCAAAAACATGCAGTGTGTCAAATAGTAGACGAACTAGCGGGCCTGATGTGTCAGTGGGTCAGCCCGATTAGTAGCTGGGCCGTGCCTGGGCTGCGACCTCCCGCCCGTGGGCCGGCACGGCACAGCCTGGCTATTAGTCGTGTTGTCGCGGGTCGTGTCGTGCCAGACACGTTTACCACGGGTCGGGTCGGGCTGTTTGGCCAGGTATGCTTCACATAGATAATTTTCTTAAGATGTAGAGCCTAACACAAATAACCATCCACTGCAGCACACTTTCTCTCAAAAAATGAAATATCCACTGCATCACATACTTAATCTGAATGAAAAGACTTGAAAGAAAGCTTTAAGCTCAAAGTTGCCTTCTGACACTTAAAAAGAAACTTCTTTCGAATGTACTTCAAGTTTTTTTTTGACTTTTGACAGCGTGGCACTCACGAAAAGTCGAATTTGCCAGGCCAAACCCACCATAACATGATCCAACTTGACCAAAACATAACTATAATTGGAGGATATTGGTGGCATACACATATTATCATTGATGGGTATCGGTTATGTTATGGTGACGACGGTGCAGGAATAGGGTGAAGTGGGCATCCCCCGCCCCCTCCCTATGTTTTTCACCGCCATGGAGGTGAAAGAAATGGGGAGGTTGGATCAGTGTACAATCCTATGGGATATGTCGTTTCACGGGTTTGAAAGTCGACATGCAAGCTCATCAGCAGATCTTCTACCATTATACATTGACCTCCACTGCTGGAACAACATATCGAAGAAGTAATTGGTTCAATTGAGTTTTTTTTAATCTCCATGGTGAGGCTCTCTTCCCCTTGCTTGATGCTGTCAAGTTTTTGGCCAGAAATGATGGCCAGAGCACCTCTAGTGAGGTTGTAAGTTGCAGTAGGACCAAGTTGCAATCTAGGTTTTATCTTTATTATTCTATTTGCAAAAAGGAAGGACATGCACATAATTGCTATTTTTCTCAAAGATCTTTTTAAATATTGTGACAATTTTGATACTATAAGGCCCTCCACCATGTTACACGTGCCAAATTACTGAAAAAGGTGTCACATCACCACCGATCCCAAATGAAAATTTTATGGCATCGGCTTCACAACGGAGGGCAATGCTCGATCAAAGAAGGCAACCCCACGCAAAATAAACATCATTGACCTACGGTCAGGTGCCTTGGCCGAGTTCTTCCTCTCCCCCAAAAAAATCCCCTTAGTCTATCCAAACCAAATCAGAAACTTCCTTCTTATCCCTTTCCAAATCCACATGGTACTGCTCATCCATGTCTGACACCCTCCTCAACACCAAGCTTGTGTGGCTAGAAACGGGCAGAGCAAGTGGAGTTCGCAAGCAGGATGACCTTGAGGAGGAGATCAGACGGGTAGGAGCGGGTTGACCTCGGACAAAAGTTGACGGTGTCGGGCTATGCGATAGTGATGTGTGATAACCCACAAGTGTAGGGGATCATTTGTAGCCTTCTTCGATAAATAAGAGTGTCGAACCCAACAAGGATCTAAAGGCAGAACAAATATTCCCTCAAGTTCTATCAACCACCGATACAACTGTACGCACACTTGACGTTTGCTTTACCTAGAACAAGTATGAAACTATTTTGAAAAGAATAAAACTACAAGTACTTTGCGAGAATAAAACTACGAATAAATTGCAAGGTAATAAAAGTGGATAGCTTTTGTCAACAAGAAAGTCATTTGTCCCTAGGCAACCGATAACAAGTACCGGTATTCATTCTGGCAATTCTATATGAGGGAGAGGCATGAGCTAACATACTTTCTCTACTTGGATCATATGCACTTATGATTGGAACTCTAGCAAGCATCCGCAACTACTAAAGATCGCCGTGAAACCCAACCATAGCATTAAGTATCAAGTCCTCTTTATCCCATACACAACAACCCACCTACTCGGGTTTAAGCTTCAGTCACTCTCGCAACCCACCGTAAGCAAATCATGAACGTATTGCAACACATTACAGCGGGGATCCCCCATGTTTGCGTGAGACGGAGGGCATCTAGGACAGCACCATAAATAAAATATATAATCATACCAACCAAGATCATGATTAACCCACAGGACAAAACGGATCTACTCAAACATCATAGGATAACCATGGATCATTGGGTAATAATATATGGAGTTGAGCACCATGTTTAAGTAGAGATTACAGCGGGGAGAAGGGGTGTTACACTGCTGCATAGAGGGGGAGAAAGTTGGTGTTGACGGTAGCAAGATTGTTGATGTAGATCGCCGCTCCGATCCTTGCCCCAGCGGCACTCCGGCGCCACCGAGAGATAGGGGGCGAGATGAAGGAAATATGCCCTAGAGGCAATAATAAAGTTATTATTTATTTCCTTATATATCATGATAAAAGTTTATTATTCATGCTATAATTGTATTAACCGAAAACATAATACATGTGTGAATACATAGACAAACAGAGTGTCACTAGTATGCCTCTACTAGACTAGCTTGTTAATCAAAAGATGGTTATGTTTCCTAACCATGGACAAAGAGTTGTCATTTGATTAACATGATCACATCATTAGATGAATGATCTGATTGACATGACCCATTCCATTAGCTTAGCACCGATCATTTAGTATGTTGCTATTGCTTTCTTCATGACTTATACATGTTCCTATGACTATGAGATTATGCAACTCCCATTTGCCGGAGGAACACTTTGTGTGCTACCAAACGTCACAACGTAACTGGGTGATTATAAAGGAGCTCTACAGGTGTCTCCAAAGGTACATGTTGGGTTGGCGTATTTCGAGATTAGGATTTGTCACTCCGATTGTCGGAGAGGTATCTCTGGGCCCTCTCGGTAATGCACATCACATAAGCCTTGCAAGCATTGCAACTAATGAGTTAGTTGTGAGATGATGTATTACGGAACGAGTAAAGAGACTTGCCGGTAACGAGATTGAACTAGGTATTGAGATACCGATGATCGAATCTCGGGCAAGTAACATAGCGATGACAAAGGGAACAACGTATGTTGTTATGCGGTCTGACCGATAAAGATCTTCGTAGAATATGTAGGAGCCAATATGAGCATCCAGGTTCCTCTATTGGTTATTGACCGGAGACGTGTCTTGGTCATGTCTACATTATTCTCGAACCCGTAGGGTCCGCACGCTTAAGTTTTCGATGACAGTTATATTATGAGTTTATGAGTTTTAATGTACCGAAGTTAGTTCAGAGTCCCAGATGTGATCACGGACATGACGAGGAGTCTCGAAATGGTCGAGACATAAATATTAATATATTGGACGGCTATATTCAGACACCGGAAGTGTTCTGGGTGATTACGGAGAAAACCGGAGAGCCGGAGGGTTACCGGAACCCCCCCCCCACGGGAGAAGTAATGGGCCATATGGGCCTTAGTGGAAAGAGAGAGGGACAACCAAAGGTGGGCCACGCGCCTCCTCCCCCCTGGTCCGAATTGGACTAGGAGAGGGGGGGGCGGCGCCCCCCTTTCCCTCTCCCTCCCCACTTCTTTCCCCCTCCTAGTAGGAGTCCTACTCCTACTAGGAGGAGGACTCCTCCTTGGCGCGCCTATAGGGCCGGCCGGCCTCCTCCCCTTGTTCCTTTATATACGGGGGCAGGGGGCACCCCTAGACACACAAGTTGATCCACGTGATCATATTCTTAGCCGTGTGCGGTGCCCCCTTCCACCATAGTCCTCGATAATATTGTAGCGGTGCTTAGGCGAAGCCCTGCGACGGTAGTGCATCAAGATCGTCACCACGCTGTCGTGCTGACGGAACTCTTCCCCAACACTTTGCTGGATCGGAGTCCGGGGATCGTCATCGAGCTGAACGTGTGCTAGAACTCGGAGGTGCCGTAGTTTCGGTGCTTGATTGGTCGGGCCGTGGAGACGTACGACTACATCAACCAAACGCTTCCGTTGTCGATCTACAAGGGTACGTAGATCACACTCTCCCCTCTCATTGCTATGCATCACCATGATCTTGCGTGTGCGTAGGAATTTTTTTGAAATTACTACATTCCCCAACAGTGGCATCCGAGCCTAGGTTTTATATGTTGATGTTATATGCACGAGTAGAACACAAGTGAGTTGTGGGCGATATAAGTCATACTTCTTACCAGCATGTCATACTTTGGTTCGGCGGTACTGATGGATGAAGCGGCCCGGACCGACATTACGCGTACGCTTACGCGAGACCGGTTCTCCCAACGTGCTTTGCACATAGGTGGCTTGCGGGTGACAGTTTCTCCAACTTTAGTTGAACCGAGTGTGGCTACGCCCGGTCCTTGCGAAGGTTAAAACAGCACCAACTTGACAAACTATCGTTGTGGTTTTGATGCGTAGGTAAGATTGGTTCTTGCTTAAGCCCGTAGCAGCCACGTAAAACTTGCAACAACAAAGTAGAGGACGTCTAACTTGTTTTTGCAGGGCATGTTGTGATGTGATATGGTCAAGACATGATGCTAAATTTTATTGTATGAGATGATCATGTTTTGTAACCGAGTTATCAGCAACTGGCAGGATCCATATGGTTGTCTCTTTATTGTATGCAATGCAATCACCCTGTAATGCTTTACTTTATCACTAAGCGGTAGCGATAGTCGTAGAAGCATAAGATTGGCGAGACGACAATGATGCTACGATGGAGATCAAGGTGTCGCGCCGGTGATGATGGTGATCACGATGGTGCTTCAAGGATGGAGATCACAAGCACAAGATGATGATGGCCATATCATATCACTTATATTGATTGCATGTGATGTTTATCTTTTATGCATCTTATCTTGCTTTGATTGACGGTAGCATTATGAGATGATCTCTCACTAAATTTCAAGATAAAAGTGTTCTCCCTGAGTATGCACCGTTGCCAAAGTTCGTCGTGCCCAGACACCATGTGATGATTGGGTGTGATAAGCTCTACGTCCATCTACAACGGGTGCAAGCCAGTTTTGCACACGCAGAATACTCAGGTTAAACTTGACGAGCCTAGCATATGCAGATATGGCCTCGGAACACTGAGATCGAAAGATCGAGCGTGAATCATATAGTAGATATGATCAACATAGCGATGTTCACCATTGAAAACTACTCCATTTCACGTGATGATCGGTTATGGTTTAGTTGATTTGGATCACGTGATCACTTAGATGATTAGAGGGATGTCTATCTAAGTGGGAGTTCTTGAGTAATATGATTAATTGAACTTAAATTTATCATGAACTTAGTCCCTGATAGTATCTTGCTTGTTTATGTTAATTGTAGATAAATGGCCCGTGCTGTTGTTCCGTTAAATTTTAATGCGTTCCTTGAGAAAGCAAAGTTGAAAGATGATGGTAGCAATTACGCGGACTGGGTCCGTAACTTGAGGATTATCCTCATTGCTGCACAGAAGAATTACGTCCTGGAAGCACCGCTGGGTGCCAGGCCTGCTGCTGGAGCAACACCAGATGTTATGAACGTCTGGCAGAGCAAAGCTGATGACTACTCGATAGTTCAGTGTGCCATGCTTTACGGCTTCAACGACGTTTTGAACGTCATGGAGCATATGAGATGTTCCAGGAGTTGAAGTTAATATTTCAAGCAAATGCCCGGATTGAGAGATATGAAGTCTCCAATAAGTTCTATAGCTGCAAGATGGAGGAGAACAGTTCTGTTAGTGAGCATATACTCAAAATGTCTGGGTATAATAATCACTTGATTCAGATGGGAGTTAATCTTCCAGATGATTGCGTCATTGACAGAATTCTCCAATCACTGCCACCAAGCTATAAGAGCTTTGTGATGAACTATAATATGCAAGGGATGAATAAGACTATTCCTGAGCTCTTCGCAATGCTGAAAGTTGCGGAGGTAGAAATCAAGAAGGAGCATCAAGTGTTGATGGTCAACAAGACCACTAGTTTCAAGAAAAAGGGCAAAGGGAAGAAGGGGAACTTCAAGAAGAAAAGCAAGCAAGTTGCTGATCAGGAGAAGAAACCCAAGTCTGGACCTAAGCCTGAAACTGAGTGCTTCTACTGCAAGAAGACTGGTCACTAGAAGCGGAACTGCCCCAAGTATTTGGCGGATAAGAAGGATGGCAAGGTGAACAAAGGTATATGTGATATACATGTTATTGATGTGTACCTTACTAGAGCTTGCAGTAGCACCTGGGTATTTGATAATGGTTCTGTTGCTAATATTTGCAACTCGAAACAGGGACTACGGATTAAGCGAACACTGGCAAAGGACGAGGTGACGGTGCGCGTGGGAAATGGTTCTAAAGTTGATGTGATTGCGGTCGGCACGCTACCTCTACATCTACCTTCGAGATTAGTATTAGACCTAAATAATTGTTATTTGGTGCCAGTGTTGAGCATGAACATTATATCTGGATCTTGTTTAATGCGAGACGGTTATTCATTTAAATCAGAGAATAATGGTTGTTCTATTTATATGAGTAATATCTTTTATGGTCATGCACCTTTCAAGAGTGGTCTATTTTTGATGAATCTCGATAGTAGTAACACACATATTCATAATGTTGAAGCCAAAAGATGCAGAATTGATAATGATAGTGCAACTTATTTGTGGCACTGCCGTTTATGTCATATCAGTGTAAAGCGCATGAAGAAACTCCATACCGATGGACTTTTGGAACCTCTTGATTATGAATCACTCGGTACTTGCGAACCATGCCTTATGGGCAAGATGACTAAAACACCGTTCTCCGGTACAATGGAGAGAGCAACAGATTTGTTGAAAATCATACATACAGATGTATGTGGTCCGATGAATGTTGAGGCTTGTGACGAATATCGTTATTTTCTCACCTTCACAGATGATTTAAGCAGATATGGGTATATCTACTTAATGAAGCATAAGTCTGAAACATTTGAAAAGTTCAAAGAATTTCAGAGTGAAGTTGAAAATCATCGTAACAAGAAAATAAAGTTTCTGCGATCTGATCGTGGAGGAGAATATTTGAGTTACGAGTTTGGTATACATCTGAAACAATGTGGAATAGTTTCGCAACTCACGCCACCCGAAACACCTCAGCGTAATGGTGTGTCCGAACGTCGTAATCACACTTTACTTGATATGGTGCGATCTATGATGTCCCTTACAAATTTACCGCTATCATTTTGGGGTTATGCTTTAGAGACGGCCGCATTCACGTTAAATAGGGCACCATCAAAATCCGTTGAGACGACACCTTATGAACTATGGTTTGGCAAGAAACCAAAGTTGTCGTTTCTTAAAGTTTGGGGCTGCGATGCTTATGTGAAAAAGCTTCAACCTGATAAGCTCGAACCCAAATCGGAGAAATGTGTCTTCATAGGATACCCAAAGGAGACTGTTGGGTACACCTTCTATCACAGATCCGAAGGCAAGACATTCGTTGCTAAGAATGGATCCTTTCTAGAGAAGGAGTTTCTCTCGAAAGAAGTGAGTGGGAGGAAAGTAGAACTTGACGAGGTAACTGTACCTGCTCCCTTATTGGAAAGTAGTACGTCACATAAACCTGTTTCTGTGACACCTACACCAATTAGTGAGGAAGCTAATGATAATGATCATGAAACTTCAGAACAAGATACTACTGAACCTTGTAGATCAACCAGAGTAAGATCCGTCCCAGAGTGGTACGGTAATCCTGTTCTGGAAGTCATGCTACTAGATCATGATGAACCTACGAACTATGAAGAAGCGATGGTGAGCCCAGATTCCGAAAAATGGCTTGAAGCCATGAAATCTGAGATGGGATCCATGTATGAGAACAAAGTATGGACTTTGGTTGACTTGCCCGATGATCGGCAAGCAATTGAGAATAAATGGATCTTCAAGAAAAAGACTGACGCTGACGGTAATATTACTATCTACAAAGCTCGACTTGTCGCAAAAGGTTTTCGACAAGTTCAAGGGGTTGACTACGATGAGACCTTCTCACCCGTAGCGATGCTTAAGTCTGTCCGAATCATGTTAGCAATTGCCGCATTTTATGATTATGAAATTTGGCAAATGGATGTCAAAACTGCATTCCTGAATGGATTTCTGGAAGAAGAGTTGTATATGATGCAACCGGAAGGTTTTGTCGATCCAAAGGGAGCTAACAAAGTGTGCAAGCTCCAGCGATCCATTTATGGACTGGTGCAAGCCTCTCAGAGTTGGAATAAACGCTTTGATAGTGTGATCAAAGCATTTGGTTTTATACAGACCTTTGGAGAAGCCTGTATTTACAAGAAAGTGAGTGGGAGATCTGTAGCATTTCTGATATTATATGTGGATGACATATTACTGATTGGAAATGATATAGAATTTCTGGATAGCATAAAGGGATACTTGAATAAAGTGTTTTTCAATGAAAGACCTCGGTGAAGCTGCTTACATATTTGGCATAAAGATCTATAGAGATAGATCAAGACGCTTAATTGGACTTTCACAAAGCACATACCTTGACAAGATTTTGAAGAAATACAAAATGGATCAAGCAAAGAAAGGGTTCTTGCCTGTGTTACAAGGTGTGAAGTTGAGTCAGACTCAATGCCCGACCACTGCAGAAGATAGAGAGAAAATGAAAGATGTTCCCTATGCGTCTGCCATAGGCTCTATCATGTATGCAATGCTGTGTACCAGACCTGATGTGTGCCTTGCTATAAGTCTAGCAGGGAGGTACCAAAGTAATCTAGGAGTGGATCACTGGACAGCAGTCAAGAACATCCTGAAGTACCTGAAAAGGACTAAGGATATGTTTCTCGTATATGGAGGTGACAAAGAGCTCATCGTAAACGGTTACAATGATGCAAGCTTTGACACTGATCCGGACGATTCTAAATCGCAAACCGGATACGTGTTTACATTAAACGATGGAGTTGTCAGTTGGTGCAGTTCTAAACAGAGCGTCGTGGCGGGATCTACGTGTGAAGCGGAATACATAGCTGCTTCGGAAGCAGCGAATGAAGGAGTCTGGATGAAGGAGTTCATATCCGATCTAGGTGTCATACCTAGTGCATCGGGTCCAATGAAAGTCTTTTGTGACAATACTGGTGCAATTGCCTTGGCAAAGGAATCCAGATTTCACAAGAGAACCAAGCACATCAAGAGACGCTTCAATTCCATCCGGGATCTAGTCCAGGTGGGAGACATAGAGATTTGCAAGATACATACGGATCTGAATGTAGCAGACCCGTTGACTAAGCCTCTTCCACGAGCAAAACATGATCAACACCAAGGCTCCATGGGTGTTAGAATCATTACTGTGTAATCTAGATTATTGACTCTAGTGCAAGTGGGAGACTGAAGGAAATATGCCCTAGAGGCAATAATAAAGTTATTATTTATTTCCTTATATATCATGATAAAAGTTTATTATTCATGCTAGAATTGTATTAACCGGAAACATAATACATGTGTGAATACATAGACAAATAGAGTGTCACTAGTATGCCTCTACTAGACTAGCTTGTTAATCAAAAGATGGTTATGTTTCCTAACCATGGACAAAGATTTGTCATTTGATTAACAGGATCACATCATTAGATTAATGATCTGATTGACATGACCCATTCCATTAGCTTAGCACCGATCGTTTAGTATGTTGCTATTGCTTTCTTCATGACTTATACATGTTCCTATGACTATGAGATTATGCAACTCCCGTTTGCCGGAGGAACACTTTGTGTGCTACCAAACGTCACAACGTAACTGGGTGATTATAAAGGAGCTCTACAGGTGTCTCCAAAGGTACATGTTGGGTTGGCGTATTTCGAGATTAGGATTTGTCACTCCGATTGTCGGAGAGGTATCTCTGGGCCCTCTCAGTAATGCACATCACATAAGCCTTGCAAGCATTGCAACTAATGAGTTAGTGTGAGATGATGTATTACGGAATGAGTAAAGAGACTTGCCGGTAACGAGATTGAACTAGGTATTGAGATACTGACGATCGAATCTCGGGCAAGTAACATAGCGATGACAAAGGGAACAACGTATGTTGTTATGCGGTCTGACCGATAAAGATCTTCGTAGAATATGTAGGAGCCAATATGAGCATCCAGGTTCCTCTATTGGTTATTGACCGGAGACGTGTCTCGGTCATGTCTACATTATTCTCGAACCCGTAGGGTCCGCACGCTTAAGGTTTCGATGATAGTTATATTATGAGTTTATGAGTTTTGATGTACCGAAGTTAGTTCGGAGTCCCGGATGTGATCACGGACATGACGAGGAGTCTCGAAATGGTCGAGACATAAAGATTGATATATTGGACGGCTATATTCGGACACCGGAAGTGTTCCGGGTGATTTCAAAGAAAACCGGAGAGCCGGAGGGTTACCAGAACCCCCCGGGAGAAGCAATGGGCCATATGGGCCTTAGTGGAAAGAAAGAGGGGCAGCCAAAGGTGGGCTGCACGCCTCCTCCCCCCTGGTCTGAATTGGACTAGGAGAGGGGGGGCGGCGCCCCCCTTTCCCTCTCCCTCCCCACTTCTTTCCCCCTCCTAGTAGGAGTCCTACTCCTACTAGGAGGAGGACACCTCCTTGGCGCGCCTATAGGGCCGGCCGGCCTCCTCCCCTTGTTCCTTTATATACGGGGGCAGGGGGCACCCCTAGACACACAAGTTGATCCACGTGATCATATTCTTAGCCGTGTGTGGTGCCCCCTTCCACCATAGTCCTCGATAATATTGTAGTGGTGCTTAGGCGAAGCCCTGCGACGGTAGTGCATCAAGATCGTCACCATGCCGTCGTGCTGATGGAACTCTTCCCTGACACTTTGCTGGATCGGAGTCCGGGGATTGTCATCGAGCTGAACGTGTGCTAGAACTCGGAGGTGCCCTAGTTTCGGTGCTTGATCGGTCGGGCCGTGGAGACGTACGACTACATCAACCAAACGCTTCCATTGTCGATCTACAAGGGTACGTAGATCACACTCTCCCCTCTCATTGCTATGCATCACCATGATCTTGCGTGTGCGTAGGAATTTTTTTGAAATTACTACATTCCCCAACATGAGAGCCCCCCCCCCTCCTTCCTCTTCTTCTTCCTTGCCCCCCTAGATGGGAGGAGAGTTCCCCCTCTGGTCCATGGCCTCCATGGCGGTGGGGGGGCAGGAGCCACTCAGAGATTGGATCCCCCTCTCTGTTCTCTTCTGTTTCACGCTCCCCAGATCTGGCCGAAAACCGTTTCTTATTTTCTCGGAGATCTGTAACTCCGATTGCGCTGAGATTTTAGCACGATTTTTTTTGTATATAAGCTTCCTTGCGCCCTAAGTAGAGCTCCAACCGACATACGAGGTGAGCACAACCCACCACCACGTGCCTGGCCCCTGGGGCACGCCCTGGTGTCTTGTGTGCTCCGTGGGCCCCCGTTTGCAATGATTCCAACTCCCAAAAATCACATATATTCCAAAATAATTCTCCATAAAATTTTATTGCATTTGGACTTCGTTTTATATGGCTTTTCTGCGAAACAAAAAACATGCAACAAATAGGAACTAGCACTAGATCAATAGGTTAGTCCAATAAATCATATAAAAAGTTGCCAAAAATATGCGAAAGTTGTATAATATTGGCATAAAACAATCAAAAATGATAGATACGATGGAGACGTATCAACATCTCCAAGCTTAATTCCTACTCGTCCTCGAGTAGGTAAATGATAAAAAAGATAATTTTTGATGTGAAATGCTACCTAACATAAACTTGATCATATATCTAATCATGGCATGAATAAAGACACAAGTGATTCAAAGCAATAGTCTATAATTTGACATAAAGACATCAATACTCAGGCATCCCAACAAACAATCATGTCTTTCAAAATATTAGTGCTAGAGAAAGCTATCCCTACAAAATCATATAGTTTTGTCATGCTCTATCTTCTTAACACAAAGTATTTATCATGCACAACCCCGATGACAAGCCGAGCAATTGGTCCATACTTTTTAACGCGCTTTAGCTTTTTCAACCCTTACGCAATACATGAGCGCAAGCCATGGATATAGCACTACAGGTGGAATAGAGTATAATGATAGGGGTAAATATAGAGAAGACAAAAAAGTAAGGAAGTCTCACACCGACGCGGCTCACCGACAGGCTATGGAGATGCCCATCAATTGATATCAATACGAGGAGTGGGGATTGCCATGCAACAAATGCACTAAGAGCTATAAGTGTATGAAAGCTCAATATGAAAACTAAGTGGGCGTGCATCTAATCCTATAATGAAAAATTCCCACTAGTATATGAAAGTGACAACATAGGAGACTCTTCATATGAAAAGCATGGTGCTACTTTGAAGCACAAGTGTGGAACTAGCATGCCCCTTCTCTCTTTTTATTTTCTTTCTCTTTTTTTCTTTCTTTTTTTTCTTTTTTTCTTTTTTATATTTTCTCTCATTGTCCGGAGTCTCATCCCGACTTGTAGGGGAATCATAGTCTTCATCATCCTTTCCTCACTGGGGCAATGCTCTAAAAATGAATAATGATGATCATCACACTTTTATTTACTTATAACCCAAAAGAAATAAAAATTACAACTCGATACCTATGACGAAGTATGACTCTATATGAATGCCTCTGGCAGTGTACCAGGATGTGCAATGATCTAGCGTAACATGCATAAAAAATGATGAACGGTGGCTAAGCCACAACTACTATGTCAGCTATATGATCATGCAAAGCAATATGACAATGGATGCTCAAGTCATCAAAACGGAAGCGGTGGAAGTTGCATGGCAATATATCTCGTAATGGCTATGGAAGGGCCATAATAGGTAGGTATGGCGGCTGTTTTCAGGAAGATATAATACGGCTTATGTGTGATAGAGCGTATCATATCACGGGGTTTGGATGCACCTGCAAAGTTTGCACCGACTCTCGAGGTGAGAAAGGGCAATGCACGGTACCGTAGAGGCTAGCAAATAGGGAAAAGGTAAGAGTGCGTATAATCCATGGACTCACATTAGTCATGAAGAACTCATATACTCATTGCAAAAGTTTATTAGCCCTCGAAGCAAAGTACTACTACGCATGCCCCTAGGGGGATAGATTGGTATGAAAAGACCATCGCTCATCCCCGATCGCCACTCATAAGGAAGACAATCAATAATAAATCATGCTCCAACTTCATAGCATAACGAGAGACTATACGTGCATGCTTCGGGAATCACAAACCTTAACACCAATATTCTTACTAACCACAACCGTTTACTAGTACCTCCCACATATTACATCTCTATATCGCAAAACTATTGCAAGGAATCAAACATATCATATTCAGTGATCCACAAGTTTTATGTAGAATTTCATGACTAACCATGCAAATGACCAATTCCTTTTGACTCTCTAAATAGATATAAGTGAAGCATGAGAGTTTAATTCTTTCTACAAAAGATCATGCATTAATAAATATAAGCAAAGCAAAAGAGCATTCTTCAAATAACGGTTTTCTATGTGAAGAGAAACGGTCAATCCAGACTTCAAATGATATAAGTGAAGCACATGAAGCATTCTATAAAGCCATACTCAAAAGATATAAGTGAAGTGCAATGAGCATTCTATAAATCAACCATGGACTATCTCATACCAACATGGTGCATAAAATAAAAATGAAAACTAAATGCAAAAGACGCTCCAAGATTTGCACATATCACATGAACGAAACGAAGACGAAAACATACCGATACTTGTTGAAGAAAGATGGGATGCCTTCTGGGGCATCCGTAAGCTTAGATGCTTGAGTCTCCTTGAATATTTACTTTGGGTGCCTTGGGAACCCCCAAGCTTGAGCTCTTGCCTCTCCTCCTTCTCCTCATATCAAGACCTCCTCGATCTTTGATCACTTCATCCACACAAAACTAAACATAAAACTCGGTAAGATCCGTTAGTATAATAAAGCAAATCACTACTCTAAGTACTGTTGCAAACCAATTCATATTTTGTTTTTGCACTGTAGCTACTGTAATATAACTTTTCCATGGATTATACCACCAATAAAAATCGATAGTTTCATCAAAACAAGCAAAACAATGCATCAAAAATAGAATCTGTCTTAAACAGGACAGTCTGTAGTAATTTGAACATTCACCATACTTCTGGTACTCCAAAAATTCTGAAAAATAGGACAAAATAAACAATTTGTATAGAAATATTGTGCAAAAAATTTCAAAAACTTCCGACGTTCCAATAAAAAAAATCAAAATTCACGCGCTACAGCTAAAGTTTTTGTTTTTACACTGCACATACCAACAAGCAATCTACTCATCCTAAAGGCAAATCTTGGCACATTATTTTTATAATACAATGGATTTGTACAAGGGGATAATTATTTTTGTGAGAACCTTCATGAAAAATTCTACATTGTTTCCATGAGCATGAACACAAGCGTTCAAGGTCGACCCTCACTTCTCCAATGCATCACCTTTCAATCGCTTCTCTTTTGTCGAAAAGTTTTAAGTTCCTCTCTATATTTTTTTGTTTTTAAACTTTATAAAAGCACTCAAAAGAAATAAATGACTCCCTAAAACTTCCGGGTTGTCTCCATGGCAGTGCTTTCTTTAAAGCCATTAAGCTAGGCATAAAGTGCTCAAGTAATGGATCTACCCGGATCCCAAGGTATATCACAGTCAATTTTAATTAATAATGATTTGGCATTTAGTAATGAGCACAAAGCAACATATATCATGCAATGACGAAGTCTAATTCTGTTCCTATGCATCGGCATGTCATAAAAGAACAATTCATGCACATCAAGTAAAAGCCAATACATAGCATAAGCAGTTTTTGCAATTCTTTCGTGTTGGAAACATAGAGAGGCAGAGATGTAGTTCCTCTCTCATAATAATTGCAAGTAGGAGCAGCAAGCACATGCATATTATATTCATCAAAATCATCATGTGCAACAGTAAAAGGCAACCCATCAATGTAATCCTTAATAAGTGCAAGTTTCTCCGATATAGTGTAGTTGGGAGAATTCAAAAAGATAATAAGACTATCATGTGTGGGTGAAATAGCAACAATTTCATTCTTAACATAAGGAAGTATAACAGGTTCATCTCCATAAGCATAATTCAAATTGGCATCATGGCCACAAGCATAGCAATCATCAAGTTCATCAAAAAGGGATATTTCAAATGAATCAACGGGATCATAGCAATTATCATAGGATTCA
Organism: Triticum aestivum; assembly: GCF_018294505.1. Classification (NCBI taxonomy): domain Eukaryota; kingdom Viridiplantae; phylum Streptophyta; class Magnoliopsida; order Poales; family Poaceae; genus Triticum; species Triticum aestivum. Next base: position 523,021,949 of record NC_057809.1, on the reverse strand, counting down.
TCCTTCGGTAAGAACGAAGGGACATTAAACAATATATGAGTTGGAGGGTTACTCTCATTAGAAGGTGGGCACGGGTAGCTAATCCGCTCTTCCTCCTTTTGTTCTTCGCTCTCCTCATCATCTTTTTCATCCAATGAGCTCACAGTTTCATCAATTTCTTCTACCATAGACTCCTGCAAAATATTAGTCTCTTCTCGAACAACGGAGTTTTTCTCAATAAATTCATCAATATCGGAATTATATTTATAATTATCATAGCAATATTTAAGGATAGCAAAATTTTCAGGTCTATAAACTGAATCATCAAAATCTTCAAACTTTTCAAACAAAGATTCAATTTCATAAGCACCCTTAAAAGCAAAAAAGTCTTCTATTCGTTCCACATCATAGTAATCATATATACGTGACGCCCCCGATTTTACCGTACACTAATCATGCACACAAATGTGTACGACCAAGATTAGAGACTCACGGGAAGATATCACAACACAACTCTAGACACAGATTAAAATCATACAAGCTTTATATTACAAGCCAGGGGCCTCGAAGGCTCGAATACATAAGCTCGAAAATACAAAAGTCAGCGGAAGCAATAATATCTGAGTACAAACATAAGTTAAACAAGTTTGCCTTAAGAAGGCTAGCACAAAATTAACAACGATCGAAAAGGAAAGGCCTCCTTCCTGGGACCTCCTAACTACTCCTCGAAGCCGAACTCCACGTAGAAACCTCCTTGGGATCCTCTGGCTCCTGGACTCCATCATCTGGTTGCGACATACAAGAAAAAGGAAAAGGGGAAAAGAGGGAGCAAAGCAACCGTGAGTACTCATCCAAAGTACTCACAAGGAAGGAACTACACTACATATGCATTGGTATCAATGAAATGGGTAGTATCTGTGGACTGAACTGCAGAATGCCAGAATAAGAGGGGAATAGCTAGTCCTATCGAAGACTACGCTTCTGGCAGCCTCCATCTTGAAGCAGTAGAAGAGAGTAGATGGTAAGTTCACCAAGTAGCATCATATAGCATAATCCTACCCGGTGATCCTCCCCTCGTCGCCTTGTGACAGAGCAATCACCGGGTTGTATCTGGCACTTGGAAGGGTGTATTTTATTAAGTATCTAGTTCTAGTTGTCATAAGGTCAAGGTACAACTGCGGGTCGTCCTTTTATCGAGGACATGACTATTCGAATAGATAAACTTCCCTGCAGGGGTGCACCACATTTCCCAACACGCTTGATGTAGGATCTTGAAGTAGATGTGTCTAGGGGGGGGTGATTAGACACTTAATGCTAAAGTTGCAATTTTTAAGCTTTTTCGGTTTAAGTGGAGTTTAGGCATAATTTCAACATTCACAATACATATCAAGCAAGCATGCAAAGAGTGTATAGGCAGCAGAAAATAAAGCATGCAACTTGCAAGAATGTAAAGGGAAGGGTTTGGAGAATTCAAACGCAATTGGAGTCACGGATGTTTTTCCCGTGGTTCGGATAGGTGGTGCTATCCTACATCCACGTTGATGGAGACTTCAACCCACGAAGGGTAACAGTTGCGCGAGTCCACGGAGGGCTCCACCCACGAAGGGTAATGGTTGCGCGAGTCCACGGAGGGCTCCACCCACGAAGGGTCCACGAAGAAGCAACCACCCACGAAGGGTCCACGAAGAAGCAACCTTGTCTATCCCACCATGGCCATCGCCCACGAAGGACTTGCCTCACTAGCGGTAGATCTTCACGAAGTAGGCGATCTCCTTGCCCTTACAAACTCCTTGGTTCAACTCCACAATCTTGTCGGAGGCTCCCAAGTAACACCTAGCCAATCTAGGAGACACCACTCTCCAAGAAGTAACAAATGGTGTGTAGGTAATGAACTCCTTGCTCTTGTGCTTCAAATGATAGTCTCCCCAACACTCAACTCTCTCTCATAGGATTTGGATCTGGTGGAAAGAAGGTTTGAGTGGAAAGCAACTTGGGGAAAGCTAGAGATCAAGATTCATATGGTAGGAATGGAATATCTTGGCCTCAACACATGAGTAGGTAGTTCTCTCTCAGAAATAGGATGCTGGAAGTGTAGGCTTAGTCTGATGGCTCTCTCTACGAATGAAGAGTAGGTGGAGGGGTATATATAGCCTCCACACAAAATCCAACCGTTACACACAGTTTTCCAATCTCGGTGGGACCGAATCAACAAACTCGGTCGGAACGAAAAGGTAAACCTAGTGACCGTTAGAGATTTTCGGTGGGACCGACTGGATCAACTCGGTGGGACCGATGTGCTAGGGTTAGGGTAAATCCAAAACTCGGTTTGACCGATTACTCAAATTCGATGGGACCGATTTGGGTAATAAGTGAAACAGAGAGTTGGCCAAGCAAACTCGGTGGGGCCGATTGCATATCTCGATGGGACCGAAAATATTGCAATAGGTAACGGAGAGTTTGCAAGCCCATCTCGGTGAGACCGAGATCCCATCGGTGAGATCGAACTAATTAAGGTTTCTGGCAGTGGCTATGACAGGTGAAACTCGGTGGCGCCGGATAGGAATAATCGGTAGGTCCGAGTTTGGCTTTGGGTTTAGGTCATATGTGGAAGTGGGAAAGTACCTGAGGATTTTGGAGCATATCATTAAGCACATGAAGCAAGAGGCTCATTAAGCAACACCTCATCCCTCCTTGATAGTATTGGCTTTTCCTATGGACTCAATGTGATCTTGGATCACTAAAATGTAAAATGAAGAGTCTTGAGCTTGAAGCTTTAGCCAATCCTTTGTCCTTAGCATCTTGAAGAAGTTCCCACAACCTTTAGTCCATGCCACTCCATTGTTGAACTTATCTGAAACATGCTAGATAGAAATGTTAGTCCAACAAGAGATATGTTGTCATCAATTATCAAAACCACCTAGGGAGCACTTGTGCTTTCAATCTCCCCCTTTTTGGTAATTGATGGCAACATACATCAAAGCTTTAGATAAAGATATAAAGAACAACAAGTAAAGCTTTGGAAGGACATGTAACAAGCATAGGCTCCCCCTACATGTATGCACTCATGTAAATATGAAATATAGAGGCATGTGAGAGCATAACCATGACAGAGTAGGCAATGTGTTACATGTATCTTGGCCATATGCATCAGAGCAAAAGATTATCAAGGAAAATACCTCCATGCTCATGAGTCCTTCTTGCAAACAGTATGTACATAAGCAAGAACTCCTCATACTCATGATTTTGATGCATATACTTACCTTGTGGTCTTGAGTTGGCTTAGGATGGAATGAACCTGCACAAACAAAGTTAGATAACACAGGTACATCCACTAGCCAGAGCAAACAAAAGAAACCACAAGAATACCAAGACTGGGATGACATGTAGAGAGTGAGTACAAGGTACCACATTGGATTCAACATGTCCCCAAGAATAAAGATATGCAATGAATTTGACTGATTTCTTTCCCTTAGGTGTCTTGCTCCCCCTGAATCTTACATGGGATATTGGGAGAAGATAGGGAACAGAAAATCAGAGCTGAAAGATACAAATGGATAGAACTTAATGCAAATACATGTCTTTCCCCCAAAAAGGCATCTCTCCTCTTGAACATCAAGCAACTGGGATCCTTGAGTATTCTCTCCCCATGGAAGTCTCTCTCTCCCCCTTAATACTTTCTCTCTTGTAGGTTTGGTCCTTGAGACTTTTTCTCTCCCTTGATGTGATCTCTCTCTCCCCCTTTGACATCAATTTCCAAGAAGGGCTTTCTGGAATCCGTCGTATAGGTTTGGTCCTTGAGACTCAGCACAAAGCAATGGATAAAACTGTGATGCTTGTAGAGGACAAGATTCATTGAGTAGAGCTGGATCAGAAGAAATATAGAACAAGTGGCAGACTGTTTTTCCTGTTGCAAAGTTGGTGGCACCGAGTGGTATGTTTCGGCGGCACCGAAAAGATTCGGTTGGACCGAAAATTACAAGTCGGTGAAACCGAGTTCACACAGAGAAAAACACTTGTCACCTCAGCTTACTAGACATGTAGGATCTCACAAAGATTTGCAATGAATTACCTGAAGGATTTGCAAGGAATTAAATGCAGAAAATGCAGAACATAAACAGAAAGAAGAGAGAAGAGACTGAAAAATCTAGATGGAGTTTTTTGTTTTTGAAAAAGAGAAAGAAACTAAACATGCATGAGATACACACAAAAAGAACACAAGAGAACTTCATCTAGAGTTGGGCGGTGACATAGTCACCTATGTTAGAGTATATTGACTTAGGAGTCAAGTGAGAACACTTGATCATAGGTCATACTCATCGTTTAAGCTCAAAATGGGGTTACCATTTTTCGTTTAAGCATCTTGATGTATTCACATCTTGTTGAGTTTCTTTGACTCATGTCTTGGAGTAAAGCTTCTCTAAGATGGAATAACATACCTTGGGTGGTGGTGTGGTTCTTGCTCATGTAGTTGAACTTGTGTGGGTGCTCAAGGTTGATGTAGCTCATCAAGAGTTGGGAGCACCACTTGGAGTTTGAGTTCATCTACCTACATGGGTTAGTTCTTGCAAGGAAGAGCACTTGTGTATCCAAAAATGACAATCATGAAGCTCAACATAGAATTTGTCAAAGGATATGTTTGAATGGTTTTGTGCTTCCTTGTCTTCAACCACCATTGTGTAGAGTCTTGGTGATGTAGAGATTGCTCAAGATGTGAGTGAGTCGCAATCTCATGGAATTAGATTCAACCAAGCACCTACATGGGTTAGACAACATGCAAGGTGCAAATATATCCAAGACATAAGATAGTTATCATAAGAGATATATCATGGATTAGTCATAAGCTCATGTCTTGCATGTATCCAATGGAGTTTCTACTCCAAGTTCGAAGCATCCATGATGTTCAATTCTCCTCTCAACCTGCAAAACACTTTCTCATCAAGAGGTTTAGTAAATATATCCACTAATTGCTTATCGGTGCGAACATGCTTAAGATCAATGTCACCCTTAGCAACATGATCTCGAATGAAATGATGACGAACTTCAATATGCTTAGTTCGAGAATGTTGTACAAGATTATGACCAATTTTGATAGCACTTTCATTGTCACAAAGTAGTGGAACATGTTTCACATAGATCCCATAATCTTTAAGAGTTTGGGTCATCCAAAGTAATTGAGCACAACATGAACCAGCGGCAATGTATTCCGCTTCGGCGGTGGATAAGGATACCGAGTTTTGTTTCTTGGAAGACCAAGACACAAGAGATCTACCAAGAAATTGACAAGTACCCGAAGTGGACTTTCTATCAACCTTATCTCCGGCATAATCCGAGTCGGAATAGCCAACAAGATCAAAAGAAGACCTCTTAGGATACCAAATGCCAAAATTTGGTGTATGGATTAAATATCTCACTATCCTTTTCACAACCTTAAGATGACATTCTTTAGGAGCAGCTTGATATCGTGCACACATGCACACACTTAGCATAATATCGGGACGTGAATCACATAGGTATAACAATGAACCAATCATAGAGCGATAAACCTTTTGATCAACCGGTTCACCATCTTTGGTCAAATCATTATGTCCACTAGTAGACATGGGTGTAGACATACCTTTGCATTCTTGCATATTGAACTTCTTGAATAAGTCCTTGGTGTACTTTGTTTGAGAGACAAATGTACCTTCCTTAGTTTGCTTGATTTGCAAACCGAGAAAGAATTTGAGTTCACTCATCATAGATATCTCAAACTTCTCTGACATTAGCTTTCCAAACTTTTCACTAAAGAGAGGGTTAGTTGAACCAAATATGATATCATCAACATAAATTTGGCATACAAATAGTTCTCCATTAACCCTTTTAGTAAAAAGAGTAGAATCAATTTTACCAATTTCAAAACCACTTGTAGTAAGGAACTTGGTCAAGCATTTATACCATGCTCTAGGAGCTTGTTTAAGACCATAAAGAGCTTTGTGAAGTTTGTAAACATGATTTGGTTTCTTAGGATTGATAAAACCGGGAGGTTGTTTGACATAAACTTCCTCCTCTATTTCACCATTTAGAAAAGCACTTTTGATGTCCATTTGGTACAAGGTGATATTATGGTGATTATCATAGGCAAGTAAGATGCGAATGGACTCAAGTCTAGCAACGGGAGCATATGTCTCACCATTGTCCATACCTTCGACTTGTGTGTATCCTTGGGTGACGAGATGTGCTTTGTTGCGAACCACTTGTCCATCTTCATCTTGCTTGTTGCGAAACACCCATTTGGTACCAATGATGTTGTGGTTGTTGTCGGGCTTCTCAACTAATGTCCAAACTTGGTTTCTCTCAAAGTTGTGTAGCTCTTCATGCATAGCATTTATCCAATCCGGATCTTCCAATGCTTCTTCAACCTTCATAGGTTCAATGCTAGAGATGAATGAATAGTTTTCACAAAAGTTGGCTAAACAAGTCTTTGAGCGAGTGATTCTCCCGGATTGTATATCATTTAAGATTTGCTCGACGGGATGATCTTTGGCAATTCTTGCTCGAACTCGTGAGAGCTTTTGCTTGGGTCTTTGTCGAACATCTTCTTCATCTTGTTCTTCTTCTTGGTCTTCTTCATTGTTGACGTTGTCGTTCTCTTGTCGTGGTGGAGAAGGAGGTTGTTGATGTTCGTCTTGATGTATTTCCTCGTTTTCTTCATCTTGGTGTGTCCCACTTGTGGATGCTTCCGTGTCAATTCTTGGTTCACTTTGTCGTGAAGTAGAAGCTTCCACTTGGACGGATGAAGTACTCTCCTTCACCTCTGTTGGACGAATTTTGCCAATGGACAAGTCTTGGATTGCTTCTGAAGGGTCTTTGTCTCCTACATCAATTGGCAACTGCTCTACTTGCGAGCCATTAGATTCATCAAACTTCACATCTACCGTCTCTTCAACTTTCTGGTGAAATTGTTGTAGACAGGTAAGTGTGAGAGTTTGAGGCATAACCAAGTAGGAAACCTTCATGAGATTTAGGAGCAAACTTTGAATGATGATGCTTATCAAGAATGTAGCACTTTGAGCCGAATACTCGAAAGTATCCAACTTGGGGTTTGTTACCGGTGAGAAGCTCGTATGCCGTCTTGCCGAGTAGCTTGTGAAGATATAAGCGATTTGTTGCATGACAAGCTGTCTCAACCGCTTCTGCCCAAAAGTGCTTCAGCGTCTTGTATTCATCAAGCATCATTCTTGCCATTTCGATGAGCGTCCGGTTCTTCCTCTCAACAACTCCATTTTGTTGAGGTGTGTACGTAGCCGAGAACTCATGTGAAATCCCTTCTTCGTCAAGAAAGGTGTCCACATTTGCGTTCTTGAACTCCGTTCCGTTGTCACTCCGAACCTTCTTGATCTTCACGTCAAACTGATTTTGGGCCTTCCTAGCGAAGTTTCTGAAGATCTTCTGGACCTGCGACTTGTCATTAAGAAAGAACACCCACATAAATCTTGAAAAATCATCAACTATAACTAGACCAAAAGAATTTCCACCGAGACTCTTGTAGGCGTTGGGACCAAAAAGATCCATATGAAGTAGCTCGAGTGGCCTCCTTGTGGTCATGATGTTCTTCACGGGATGTCTTCCTCCAACCTGTTTACCTGCTTGACAAGCACTACAAAGTCTATCCTTATCAAATATGACATCGTTAACTCCAAGGATATGATTTCCTTTAATAAGCTTGTTAAGGTTTCTCATGCCAACGTGACCTAGTCGTCTATGCCACAACCAACCTTTTGAGGATTTAGCAATAAAGCAAGTTTTAGGTTGTGCCTTTTTAGAGAAATCGACAATGTAAAGATCACCTCTACGCATACCGGTAAAGACCATTTTATGATTGTCTCGACGAAATACTTGGCACTCTACCTCAGTAAATAGGACATTCAAACCGAAATCAGCAAGTCTAGATACTGAAAGTAAGTAGCCAAGAGATTCAACGAGCATGACATTTTGAATGGAACTATCATGTGAGATGGCCACCTTACCAAGGCCAACCACTTTACCCTTTGAATTATCACCAAAGGTGACATATTTACGAGGGCCGTCATTTTCAGCAAGCTCACAGAACATCTCTTCATCTCCGGTCATATGATCAGTACATCCATTATCAAGAACCCATTCCTTTCCTCCTAACTCATATCCCCGAAGATTTGCCATAAGACCAAAATGTCTCATTGCATCATCAAGATCGAAGTCACTATCATCATCATCATCATAGTATTCATGTTCACCATGATCTTGTGACTCATCATTTCCTAGAGAGGGTAATTCATTAGATAAATGATCATCAAAGTGGTCACCTTTATGAATTCTTATAGCTTCGAATATGATATCACTAATGATTCCAACATCTCCTTTAGCATGCTTAAGATTGGTAAGTTCAAATAGACAATTACCAAAACTAGGATCACTAGAGTTCATCTTACTCAAGGCAATAGATTTATGGAGAATTTCATCCAAAGTTTTCAAGGAATGATCGAGAAATCGTTCCTCAAGAAATTTCCATATAGTATAGGCACAATTAGGAGTAGGCAAACTAGCAATCAAATTTTTGGGCAATCCTCTAATGATGAGCTCAATAGTTCTAAGATTGCGAATCATGTCAATATCTTCATCTAGGGTAGGATGCAAAGGATCAATATGAGGTGCACAAGGGCTAGCAATATACTTGTTCAAATGATATTGATTGAAAATTACAAGCATCTCATTTTTCCACTCATGAAAATACTCTCCATCAAGAATAGGCACTCTATGTCGAAGACTCCCTAAGATAGACACATCCATCTTCCTCCAATGGTGATTAAACCAAGGCAATGGAGATCAAAGCTCTGATACCACTTGTAGGATCTTGAAGTAGATGTGTCTAGAGGGGGGGTGATTAGACACTTAATGCTAAAGTTGCAATTTTTAAGCTTTTTCGGTTTAAGTGGAGTTTAGGCATAATTTCAACATTCACAATACATATCAAGCAAGCATGCAAAGAGTGTATAGGCAGTAGAAAATAAAGCATGCAACTTGCAAGAATGTAAAGGGAAGGGTTTGGAGAATTCAAACGCAATTGGAGACACGGATGTTTTTCCCGTGGTTCGGATAGGTGGTGCTATCCTACATCCACGTTGATGGAGACTTCAACCCACGAAGGGTAACGGTTGCGCGAGTCCACGAAGGGCTCCACCCACGAAGGGTAATGGTTGCGCGAGTCCACGGAGGGCTCCACCCACGAAGGGTCCACGAAGAAGCAACCACCCACGAAGGGTCCACGAAGAAGCAACCTTGTCTATCCCACCATGGCCATCGCCCACGAAGGACTTGCCTCACTAGCGGTAGATCTTCACGAAGTAGGCGATCTCCTTGCCCTTACAAACTCCTTGGTTCAACTCCACAATCTTGTCGGAGGCTCCCAAGTAACACCTAGCCAATCTAGGAGACACCACTCTCCAAGAAGTAACAAATGGTGTGTAGGTAATGAACTCCTTGCTCTTGTGCTTCAAATGATAGTCTCCCCAACACTCAACTCTCTCTCATAGGATTTGGATCTGGTGGAAAGAAGGTTTGAGTGGAAAGCAACTTGGGGAAAGCTAGAGATCAAGATTCATATGGTAGGAATGGAATATCTTGGCCTCAACACATGAGTAGTTAGTTCTATCTCAGAAATAGGATGCTGGAAGTGTAGGCTTAGTCTGATGGCTCTCTCTACGAATGAAGAGGAGGTGGAGGGGTATATATATAGCCTCCACACAAAATCCAACCATTACACACAGTTTTCCAATCTCGGTGGGACCGAATCAACAAACTCGGTCGGACCGAAAAGGTAAACCTAGTGACCATTAGAGATTTTCGGTGGGACCGACTGGATCAACTTGGTGGGACCGATGTGCTAGGGTTAGGGTAAATCCAAAACTCGGTTTGACCGATTACTCAAACTCGGTGGGACCAATTTGGGTAATAAGTGAAACAGAGAGTTGGCCAAGCAAACTTGGTGGGGCCGATTGCATATCTCGGTGGGACAGAAAATATTGCAATAGGTAACAGAGAGTTTGCAACCCCATCTCGGTGAGACCGAGATCCCATCGGTGAGACCGAACTGATTAGGGTTTCTGGCAGTGGCTATGACAGGTGAAACTCGGTGGCGCTGGATAGGAATAATCTATAGGTCCGAGTTTGGCTTTGGGTTTAGGTCATATGTGGAAGTGGGAAAGTAGCTGAGGATTTTGGAGCATATCATTAAGCACATGAAGCAAGAGGCTCATTAAGCAACACCTCATCCCTCCTTGATAGTATTGGCTTTTCCTATGGACTCAATGTGATCTTGGATCACTAAAATGTACAATGAAGAGTCTTGAGCTTGAAGCTTTAGCCAATCCTTTGTCCTTAGCATCTTGAAGAAGTTCCCACAACCTTTAGTCCATGCCACTCCATTGTTGAACTTATCTGAAACATGCTAGATAGAAATGTTAGTCCAACAAGAGATATGTTGTCATTAATTATCAAAACCACCTAGGGAGCACTTGTGCTTTCACTTGATCCCTTTGGCCGGACACACTTTCCTGGGTCATGCCCGTCCTCGGAAGATCAACACGTCGCAGCCCCACCTAGGCACAACAGAGAGGTCAGCACGCCGGTCTAAATCCTATGGTGCAGGGGTCTGGGCCCATCGCCCATTGCACACCTGCATGTTGCATGGGCGGCCAGAAGCAGACCTAGCCTCCCTAATACAAGAGCAGACGTTCGAGTCCAATCCGGCGCGCGCCGCTCAGTCGCTGATGTCATGAAGGCTTTGGCTGATACCACGACATCGAGTGCCCATAACTGTTCACGCGTAGTTGGTTAGTGCATATAGGCTAGTGGCCAGACTCAGATCAAATACCAAGATCTCGTTAAGCGTGTTATTTTGAAGTAACCGCGGACGCCGACCAGGGCCAGGCCCATCGCTCTCCTTGGTGGTCTCAACCTGCCCTGTCACTCCGCCACAAAGTAACAGTTGGGGGCCGTCGGGAACTCAGGCCCACCACTACCTGGATGGAGCCACATGCCCCTTCAGCCCCCACATCAGAATCACTTGCGGGCACTCTACGAGCCGACCCAACTTTAGTCACCACATGTATCACATATTATGTATATAAGAATATACCCGTGATCACCTCCCAAGTGATCACGACCCAATAGTATAGCATGACAGACAAACAAGAATGTAGGGCCACAATTGGAATACTAGCATCCTATACTAAGCATGTAGGATTGCAGGTAAAGGTAACAACAGTAGTAGCAAGGACAGACTATGCATCAGGATAGGATTAACGGAAAGCAGTAACATGCTATGCTACTCTAATGCAAGCAGTAGAGAGAAGAATAGGCGATATCTGGTGATCAAGGGGGGGGGGGCTTGCCTGGTTGCTATGGCAAGTAGGGGTCGTTAACAATGTAGTCGATCGGGGCACCAGCAGCGGCGTCAGTCTCGTAGTCTACCGGAGAGAAGTGGGGGAAGAAACAATGAATATAATGCAAACAGATGCATATTGATGCATGACATGAAAAGTAACGGTGCTAGAAGTGCCCTAATGTAGTAGGAGGTGATACCGGTGAAGAGGGGAAACATCCGGGAAAATATCCCCGGTGTTTCGCGTTTTCGAACAGATGAATTGGAGGGAAAAAGTTGTGAGTTTGCTATGCTAGGGATGTGTGGCGGACGAACGGGTTGCGTATCCAGATTCATCTCGTCGTTCTGAGCAACTTTCATGTACAAAGTATTTTCATCCGAGCTACGAATTATTTTATATTAATTTTTAAAGATTTAAAACATTTTTAGGATTTATTTAATTCTTTTAAATCAACATTATCCAGAATAGTGTTTGCTGACGTCATCATGATGTCAGCAGTCAACAGGGTGCTGACTGGGTCAAACTGACGTGTGGGTCCCGCATGTCATACTCTCTTTATTATAATTAGGGTTTAACTAATCTAACTACTTTTTAATTAATTAACACTAGTTAATTACGTTAATTTAAACATAGTTAATTAAGTTAATTAATTAGTTATCTATTATTTATTATTTTAATCATTTTTAAAAAAACATTCTGGGGTGGGGGTGTGGGGCCCCACATGTCATTGGCCCTAAGGGCCATAGCGGGTTCGGGCGCTAGCGGCCGCTAACGGGCGTCGGGCGCAGGGCATAGCCTGAGCGAGCGCATGCCCAGGGGGCACGGGACGGCGGACCCGACAGGTCGCCAAGGCAGGGGAGGCCGGTGGCCACGACGAGGCCGGTCGCCTGAGGCGGCAGCGGCGAGGCCACGTCGGGGTGGCGCCAGGGCTGGGAGCGAAGGCGAGGCGCGCGACGACACGGGCAAACGGCGAGAGGTAGCGGTTGCAACAGTGAGCGGGGACGGGGCACCTGAACGGGCGTGAGCCCGAAGGGTGCCGGGCGCGCGCGGCGCTCGCCGGCGCCGGCGGCCAGGGCCAGGGAGGCGGCGGAGGGATGGTCGGGGAGAGTAGTGGCTGCGGCGACGCGCGCGGTGGGCAGCAGAGCAGAGAGGCCAGCGAGCGGGGCGACGTCGGCGTCGGCTGGAGGTGGTGGCGGGGGAGCGTGCGCGAGTGATACGTCTCCAACGTATCTATAATTTTTGATTGCTCCATGCTATATTATCTACTGTTTTGGACTATATTGGGCTTTATTTTCCACTTTTATATTATTTTTGGGACTAACCTATTAACCGGAGGCCCAACCCAGAATTGTTGTTTTTTGCCTATTTCAGTGTTTCGGAGAAACAGAATATCAAACGGAGTCCAAACGGAATGAAACCTTCGGAAACGTGATTTTCTCATCAGATAAGATCCATGAGACTTGGACCCTCCGTCAAGAAAGCCACGAGGCGCTCGCGAGGGTGGAGGGCACGCCCCCCCTAGGGCGCGCCCCCTGCCTCGTGGGCCCCTCGAAGCTCCACCGACATACTCCTTCCTCCTATATATACCTACGTACCCCCAAACGATCGGGGACGGAGCCAAAAACCTAATTCCACTGCCGCAACTTTCTGTATCCACGAGATCCCATCTTAGGGCCTGTTCCGGAGCTCCGCCGAAAGGGGCATCGATCACGGAGGGCTTCTACATCATCATCCAAGCCCCTCTGATGAAGTGTGAGTAGTTTACTTCAGACCTACGGGTCCATAGTTAGTAGCTAGATGGCTTCTTCTCTCTTTTTGGATCTCAATACAATGTTCTTCCCCTCTCTTGTGGAGATCTATTCGATGTAATCTTCTTTTTGCGGTGTGTTTGTTGAGACTGATGAATTGTGGGTTTATGATCAAGTCTATGTATGAATAATATTTGAATCTTCTCTGAATTCTTTTATGTATGATTGGTTATCTTTGCAAGTCTCTTCGAATTATTAGTTTGGTTTGGCCTACTAGATTGGTTGTTCTTGGCATGGGAGAAGTGCTTAGCTTTGGGTTCGATCTTGCGGTGTCCTTTCCCAGTGACAGAAGGGGCAGCAAGGCACGTATTGTATTGTTGCCATCGAGGATAAAAAGATGGGGATTTTTATCATATTGCATGAAACTATCCCTCTACATCATGTCATCTTGCTTAAGGCGTTACTCTGTTTTTAACTTAATACTCTAGATGCATGCTGGATAGCGGTCGATGAGTGGAGTAATAGTAGTAGATGCAGGCAGGAGTCGGTCTACTTGTCTCAGACGTGATGCCTATATACATGATCATACCTAGATATTCTCATAACTATGCTCAATTCTGTCAATTGCTCAACAGTAATTTGTTCACCCACCATAGAATACTTATGCTCTTGAGAGAAGCCACTAGTGAAACCTATGGCCCCCGAGTCTCTTTCTCATCATATCAATCTCCATCACTTTATTATTGCTTTGCTTTTACTTTTTTACTTTGCATATCTATACCAAAAATACCAAAAATACTATTTATCATCTCTATCAGATCTCACTTTCATAAGTGACCGTGAAGGGATTGACAACCCCTAAGCGCGTTGGTTGCGTTGAGCTATTGTTTTTGTGTAGGTACGAGGGACTCGCGCGTAGCCTCCTACTGGATTGATACCTTGGTTCTCAAGAACTGAGGGAAATACTTACGCTACTTTGCTGCATCATCCTCTCCTCTTCGGTGAAATCCAACGCAGTGCTCAAGAGGTAGCAAGAAGAATTTCTGGCGCCGTTGCCGGGGACGTCTACGCAAAAGTCAACATACCAAGTACCCATCATAATCCCTATCTCCTGCATTACATTATTTGCCATTTGCCTCTCGTTTTCCTCTCCCCCACTTCACCCTTGCCATTTTATTCACTCTCTCTCTCTCTATCCTCCTTCTCTTTCCTCTCGCCTTTCTTCCGCTATGTCTGAATCCAAAAGGGTCGGGGGTTCTCTCCGGAGTTTTAGTACTTTGGACAACCCTTCCGTTCTCGCTAAGCTCATAAATAAAAATACTATGGAAAAACCAACCAGAGTTATCAATGAGAATCCTAATAATTTTGATGAAGATGATTCTGGAAATTTTCGTTATTTACTTGATGAATCTTTGAAATATGCTTGGTATAGACTATTAAGAATAAGGGCTAGTTATGTGCCTCAATATCAAATTGAAGTCTACTTAAAAAGTTTTTATATTGCCCTTCCTTCCTCTTTTAAGCATGTCTTAGATTCTATATTTGAAGAAGGTTTTCTTGAAGGGGATGCCGTAGACACTTATGAAAAAATGAAGACCATATTTGGTCATCCCATGAATTAAAAAATTGAATCTACATCTCTTTTGCTCTCTTACCAAAATGAATCTATTAAAGAGATAAAGGCTCGTCTAGATACAAATTTCCGTAACATACTTAATCTTTCTTCTACCATTAATGGCCATGCGCTTTATCAAAATATAAGGATTAATTTTATAGATAGCAAGTTTGCTCTTTTTTTTTCCTAATGCCAAAGATGGAAATACCTAGATCTATCCTTGCTTGTTATGCCTAGCTAGGGGCGTTAAACGATAGCGCTTGTTGGGAGGCAACCCAATTTTATTTTTATTCCTTGCTTTTTGCTCCTGTTTAGTAATAAATAATTTATCTAGCCTCTGTTTTGGTTGTGTTCTTTTGTGTTTAATTAGTGTTTGTGCTAAGTAGAACTATTGGGAAGACTTGGGGAAAGTCTTGTTGAACTTGCTGTAAAAAACAAAAACTTTAGTGCTCACGAGAACTGCTGTCATCTTTATTTGAAAAGTGCTATTTAGTTAATTCTTTTTGAATATGATTAATAGATACATTCCTCACGTCCAGCAATTTATTTTAGAATTTTTGGGGTTCCAGATCTTGCGCTAGCTACAGATTACTACAGACTGTTCTTTTTTTGACAAATTCTGTTTTTCGTGTGTTGTTTGCTTATTTTGATGAATCTATGGCTAGTAAAATAGTTTATAATCCATAGAGAAGTTGGAATACAGTAGGTTTAACACCAATATAAATAAAGAATGAGTTCATTACAGTACCTTGAAGTAGTCTTTTGTTTTCTTTCGCTAACGGAGCTCACGAGATTTTCTACTTTAAGTTTTGTGTTGTGAGGTTTTCAAGTTTTGGGTAAAGATTTGATGGATTATGGAACAAGGAGTGGCAAGAGCCTAAGCTTGGGGATGCCCATGGCATCCCCAAGATAATCTAAGGACACCTAAAATCCAAAGCTTGGGGATGCCCCGGAAGGCATCCCCTCTTTCGTCTACTTCTATCGGTAAATTTACTTGGAGCTATATTTTTATTCACCACATGATATGTGTTTTGCTGGGAGCGTCTTTTATGATTTGAGTCTTTACTTTTTAGTCTACCACAATCATCCTTGCTGTACACATCTTTTGAGAGAGCCATACATAATTTGGAATTTGATAGAATACTCTATGTGCTTCACTTATATCTTTTGAGCTTTATAGTTTTGCTATATGTGCTTCACTTATATCTTTTGAGCTTTATAGTTTTGCTCTAGTGCTTCACTTATATCTTTTAGAGCACGGTGGTGGATTTGTTTTATAGAAACTATTGATCTCTCATGCTTCACTTAGATTATTTTGAGAGTCTTAATAGCATGGTAATTTGCTTAAAATCCTAATATGCTTGGTATGCAAGATTAATAATAAAACTTTCTTATGAGTGTGTTGAATACTAAGAAAAGTTTGATGCTTGATGATTGTTTTGAGATATGGAGGTAATAATATCAAAGTCATGCTAGTTGAGTAGTTGTGAAATTGAGAAATACTCGTGTTGAAGTTTGCAAGTCCCGTAGCATGCACGTATGGTAAACGTTATGCAACAAAGTTGAAACATGAGGTGTTATTTGATTGTCCTCCTTATGAGTGGTGGTCGGGGACGAGCAATGGTCTTTTCCTACCAATATATCCCCCTAGGAGCATGTGCGTAGTGCCGAGGTTTTTGATGACTTGTAGATTTTTGCAATAAGTATGTGAGTTCTTTATGACTAATGTTGAGTCCATGGATTATACGCACTCTCACCCTTCCATCCTTGCTAGCCTCTTCGGTACCGTGCATTGCCCTTTCTCACATTGAGAGTTGGCACAAACTTTGCTGGTGCATGCAAACCCCGTGATATGATACGCTCCTTCACACATAAACCTCCTTATATCTTCCTCAAAACAACCACCATACCTACCTATTATGGCATTTCCATAGCCATTCCGAGATATATTGCCATGCAACTTTCCATCATTCCGTTCATCATGACACATTCATCATTGCCATATTTCTTAGCATGATCATGTAGTTGACATAGTATTTGTGGCAAAGCCGCCATTCATAATTCTTTCATACATGTCACTCTTGGTTCATTGCATATCCTGGTACACCGCCGGAGGCATTCATATAGAGTCATCTTTGTTCTAGTATCGAGTTGTAATCATTGAGTTGTAAATAAATAGAAGTGTGATGATCATCATTATTAGAGCATTGTCCCAAGTGAGGAATAAAAAGAAGGCCATAAAAAAGGAGAGAAGGCCCCCCCCCAAAAAAAGAGAAAGGCCATAAAAAAAGAAAAGGCCCAAAACAAATGAGAGAAAAAGAGAGAAGAGACAATGTTACTATCCTTTTACCACACTTGTGGTTCAAAGTAGCACCATGATCTTCATAGTAGAGAGTCTCTCATGTTATTACTTTCATATACTAGTGGGAATTTTTTCATTATAGAACTTGGCTTGTATATTCCAACAATGGGCCTCCTCAAGTGCCCTAGGTCTTCATGAGCAAGCAAGTTGGATGCACACCCACTAGTTTCTTTTGTTGAGCTTTCATACATTTATAGCTCTAGTGCACCCGTTGCATGGCAATCCCTACTCCTTGCATTAACATCAATCGATGGACATCTCCATAGCCCATTGATTAGCCTCATTGA
This sequence comes from Triticum aestivum, assembly GCF_018294505.1. Classification (NCBI taxonomy): domain Eukaryota; kingdom Viridiplantae; phylum Streptophyta; class Magnoliopsida; order Poales; family Poaceae; genus Triticum; species Triticum aestivum. The sequence continues at coordinate 523,004,559 of NC_057809.1, read as the reverse complement.
TGTGAGACTTTCTCCTTTTTTGTCTTCTCCACATAACCCCCCTCATTATATTCTATTCCACCCATAGTGCTATGTCCATGGCTCGCGCTCATATATTGCGTGAAAGTTTATAGGTTTGAGATTACTAAAGTATGAAACAATTGCTTGGCTTGTCATCAGGGTTGTGCATGATGAGAGCATTCTTGTGTGACAAAAATGAAACATGACTAAACTATATGATTTTGTAGGGATGAACTTTCTTTGGCCATGTTATTTTGAGAAGACATAATTGTTTAGTTAGTATGCTTGAAGTATTATCATTTTTATGTCAATATGAACTTTTGTCTTGAATCTTTCGGATCTGAATATTCATGCTACAATTAAGAAGAATTACATTAAATTATGCCAAGTAGCACTCCGCATCAAAAATTCTCTTTTTATCATTTACCTACTCGAGGACGAGCAGGAATTAAGCTTGGGGATGCTTGATACGTCTCCAACGTATCTATAATTTTTGATTGCTCCATGCTATATTATCTACTGTTTTGGACTATATTGGGCTTTATTTTCCACTTTTATATTATTTTTGGGACTAACCTATTAACCGGAGGCCCAACCCAGAATTGCTGTTTTTTGCCTATTTCAGTGTTTCGGAGAAACAGAATATCAAACGGAGTCCAAACAGAATGAAACCTTTGGAAACGTGATTTTCTCATCAGATAAGATCCAGGAGACTTGGACCCTCCGTCAAGAAAGCCATGAGGCGGTCATGAGGGTGGAGGGTGCCCCCCTAGGGCGTGCCCCCTGCCTCGTGGGCCCCTCGAAGCTCCATTGACGTACTCCTTCCTCCTATATATACCTACGTACCCCTAAACGATTGGGGACGAAGCCAAAAACCTAATTCCACCGCCGCAACTTTCTGTATCCACGAGATCCCATCTTGGGGCCTGTTCCGGAGCTCTGCCGGAAGGGGCATCGATCACGGAGGGCTTCTACATCATCATCCAAGCCCCTCCGATGAAGTGTGAGTAGTTTACTTCAGACCTACGGGTCCATAGTTAGTAGCTAGATGACTTCTTCTCTCTTTTTGGATCTCAATACAATGTTCTCCCCCTCTCTCGTGGAGATCTATTCGATGTAATCTTATTTTTACGGTGTGTTTGTTGAGACCGATGAATTGTGGGTTTATGATCAAGTCTATCTATGAATAATATTTGAATCTTCTTTGAATTCTTTTATGTATGATTGGTTATTTTGCAAGTCTCTTTGAATTATCAATTTGGTTTGGCCTACTAGATTGGTTGTTCTTGGCATGGGAGAAGTGCTTAGCTTTGGGTTCAATTTTGCGGTGTCCTTTCCCAGTGATAGAAGGGGCAGCAAGGCACGTATTGTATTGTTGCCATCGAGGATAACAAGATGGGGTTTTATCATATTGCATGAAACTATCCCTCTACATCATGTCATCTTGCTTAAGGCATTACTCTGTTTTTAACTTAATACTCTAGATGCATGCTGGATAGCGGTCGATGAGTGGAGTAATAATAGTAGATGCAGGCAGGAGTCGGTCTACTTGTCTCGGACGTGATGCCTATATACATGATCATACCTACATATTCTCATAACTATGCTCAATTCTGTCAATTGCTCAACAGTAATTTGTTCACCCACCGTAGAATACTTATGCTCTTGAGAGAAACCACTAGTGAAACCTATGGCCCCCGGGTCTCTTTTTCATCATATCAATCTCCATCACTTTATTATTGCTTTGCTTTTACTTTTTACTTTGCATCTCTATACCAAAAATACCAAAATTATTATTTATCATCTCTATCAGATCTCACTTTCGTAAGTGATCGTGAAGGGATTGACAACCCCTAAGCGCGTTGGTTGCGTTGAGCTGTTGTTTTTGTGCAGGTACGAGGGACTCGCGTGTAGCCTCCTACTGGATTGATACCTTGGTTCTCAAAAACTAAGGGAAATACTTACGCTACTTTGCTGCATCATCCTCTCCTCTTCGGGGAAATCCAACGAGTGCTCAAGAGGTAGCAGCGAGGTGGCGGGTGAGCCGGACTTGGCGGGAGGCGCGCGCGCACGCCGGACATGGCCGGGGCACGGGGCATCAACAGGCGGGGAGGGGGAACGACGGACGCGGCGAAGCAGCAGCGGGCTGCGACGGAAGCCGAGCGCGCATGCGCGAGGGCGAAATGCGGTAGACGGAGGTGGGCGCTGCAGCAGCGGGCGCGCAGGTCGGCGATGCAGCAGCAGTAGCAGGGGCGAGCAGGAGGTAGGCAGTGGGTGCGTGCGGGCACGGCAAAAGTTGGTCCAGGGCATGCGGGAGCAAGGCGGTGGAAGCGGGCGCCAGTGACCGATGCGGCATGAGCGCGCGGGGCATCTAGCCAGCAGGGGCGCGAGGGGGCGCGGACGGGCGTGGTCGGCGCGCGGTGAGCGCAAGCGCATGCATGCGGAGGAGGAGCGGGGCCGCGACGAGCAGAGCTAGGGCGCGAGCGGAGCGAGCGCGCGTGAGCGGCGGTGACCGCGGGGAAGGTGGAAAGGGGGGCTCACGGGATGGTGTAGGGGTCCGGACAGCATGGGTTGAGGAGAAGGTTGTAGACGTCATTCTGGCAGGGAGGCAGGCCGTCGTGGTGGCTCCGGGCGGCGATGGACGAGGGCGAGGCGGCGGCACATGGCGGCGTCATGCCCCGATCCGATCTGGATCGGGGGAGGGGAGAGCATCGTGGGGGAAGTGGGGAGTGGGCTAGGGTTTGACCGGGTGGAGTGGGGGGTTACTGAGAGTGGGGGTGGCCGGTTGGGCCAGCCTGGTGGGCCGAAACCCTGTGGGGGGGTTGCTTTTCATTTTTTTTGTTAATTTTGTTTTTTGTTGTTGTTCTTTTCCTTTTTCTGTTTTAATTTAAGTTCCTCTTTTATTTTAGTTTTATAAACTATAAAAGTAGTGCCTACTTTAGTGTTAATAAATAGTCTACTACCACATAAGTTTAGGCAACTAAATAAAATAGTTTAATATTTTATTTAATGTAAAAGGCATTCAACTAATTGTTTTTGCTATTGTTTAAAACGTTTTAGAGTATTTTACTCTTTTATAAAAGTGTGGTTTCTTCACACACGTTTAGTATAGATTAATTGACACAAACCGAACATTCTAATATTAATGTTTCAAAACTTTTACCTATTGACTTTAATTTGAAGTTTAATTCTGAACCGGTTTTGAACTAACGTGAGGTTAACAATAGTAAACGAGGCAACGTGGCATCTTTAACAGAGGTTCACTGTAGCTTAATTATCCGGGCGTCACAGTACCATTAGCATAAGAAGCCAAGGTTTTATTAGCATTAAATTTGCATGAAAAGGGAAGGCGTGGAGCGTTCATCCTAAAGCAACAAGTATAATCATATCTTAAGCATAGCTCCCGAGCATACCAATACAACATATGAATTTGATCCCATGATAACTTCCCTTTTTATGTCAAGCGATAATCTCTAAAGTATTCACGTTGATCAAACGTTACTCCCATTATCAAGTTGAATGGGGTTTTCTCAGGATTATCAAAGTAGAGCATAATATTTTTCACATAACGAGCATCGAGGGTTTTAGGAGGTTCCCCATCTCCATGAGTAGCAAGTACCACTAATTTTTTTGATGTTTCATGTTCCTTATTCATAACTAAAGATAGAGAACAACTTAGAACAAGAAATAAAAACTAGTTAGTGATAAAGCAAACAAGCACCGACGAGAATATTCACCCCACGCTATTGCTCCGCGACAATGGTGCCAGAAAAAGGTCTTGATAACCCACAAGTGTAGAGGATCGTTTGTAGCCTTCTTCGATAAATAAGAGTGTCGAACCCAACTAGGAGTCAAAGGCAGAACAAATGTTCCCTCAAGTTCTATCGATCATTGATACAATTCTACGCACACTTGACGTTTGCTTTACCTAGAACAAGTATGAAACTATTTTGCAAGAATAAAACTATGAGTACTTTGCGAGAATAAAAGTACGAATAAATTGCATGGTAATAAAAGTGGATAGCTTTTGTCAACAAGAAAGTCATTTGTCCCTAGACAATCGATAACAAGTACCGGTAATCATTCTTGCAATTTTATATGAGGGAGAGGCATGAGTTAACATACTTTCTCTACTTGGATCATATGCAATTATGATTGGAACTCTAACAAGCATTCACAACTACTAAAGATCATTAAGGTCGTGAAACCCAACCATAGCATTAAGTATCAAGTCCTCTTTATCCCATACACAACAACCAACCTAGTCGGGTTTAAGCTTCTGTCACTCTCGCAACCCACCATAAGCAAATCATGAACATATTACAACACCCTACAGCGGGGATACCCCACGTTTGCGCGAGATGGAAGACACTGTAGGACAACACCATAAAAATATACAATCATACCAACCAAGATCATGATTAACCCACAGGACAAAACAGATCTACTCAAACATCATAGGATAACCATAGATCATTGGGAATTAATATATGGAGTTGAGCACCTTGTTTAAGTAGAGATTACAGCGGGGAGAAGGGGTGTTACACCGCTGCATAGAGGGGGAGAAAGTTGGTGTTGACAGTAGCAATATTGTTGATGTAGATCGCCGTCCTAATCCTTGCCCCGGCGGCACTCCGGTGGCACCGGGAGAGAACACCTCTCCTTCTTCTTCCTTGGCCTCCCCTAGATGGAAGGAGAGTTACCCCTCTGGTCCATGGTCTCCATGGCGGTGGAGGGGCGGGAGCCCCCGTCCCTTCGAGATTGGATCTCTCTTCGTTCTCTTCTGTTTCACGCTCCCCAGATCTGGCCGAAAACCGTTTCTTATATTCTCAGAGATTAATAACTCTGATTGTGCTGAGATTTTAACATGATTTTTTTCCGGATATAAACTTTCTTGTGCCCGAAGTAGAGCTCGAACCGACGTATGAGGTGAGCACAACCCACCACCACGCGCCTGGCCCCTGGGGCGCACCCTAGTGTCTTGTGCGCTCTGTGGGCCTCCGTTTGCGATGATTCCAACTCCCCAAAAATCACATATATTCCAAAATAATTCTTTGTAAAATTTTATTGCATTTGGACTTCGTTTGATATGGATTTTCTGTGAAACAAAAAACATGCAACAAACAAGAACTGTCACTGGGCACTAGATCAATAGGTTAGTCCAATAAATTATATAAAAAATTGTCAAAAATATACAAAACTTGTATAATATTGACATGAAACAATCAAAAATGATAGATACGACGGAGACGTATCAATGTGCGGGCTGGCCAGACTTGCGTCCAAGGGCCGAGGTCACGGCCAGAGGGTTGCGGTCACCGACAGGCCGAGCTCGCAGTCGGAATTGTTGGTGTCAGACCACACAGAATTGGTGTGCAGGATGGCCGCGCTCGTGTGCAAGGGCGAAGGTCATGGCCAGGATGGTGGGAGAGGGCCGTTGGAGTCAAGCGTTGGGGGCAGGCAATGGAGAGCTCATCGGAGATGGTGGATGAAGCGGAGGTAGTCATTGCAGTTGGTTCGCGCGAGAAGAACGAGAGATATGTATTTCTTTTATTGCATCGGAGCAGTTATACTTGCTTCGGTTCTCAGAATTTTTGTTATGCCACTGAGGTCTTGTATAATGAGAGGTGCTTAGAGAGATGCTTAGAAAAATAAACCGAGTTTTTCTGAAGCACTGGTGTCTATTTCTACAGGAGAGACGCTTAGTTAAGCGTCTATCCTGTATAAATAAGCATCGGTGATTAAGAAAAGTCTGATTTATTTCTCTAAGCACCTCCCTAAGCATCTTTCATTATACCAGGCTTGATTAGACAATGGAGGGCACCGATGCCAAATAAAGTAAAAGTCAACTTGGCATCGGTTTTGGCCTACATAGACCTTCCAGTCCCTTCCTCTCTGTTAAAAAAATGAGGGTGCCAAAATGTACTTAAACAATCACAAGTAGCCACATTTGGAGCATTCAGCTATAAAAAAAATCACAACTAGCCAGCATCCAAAGAAAATAGAACCTACCACCAAGAACAATACTCATGCTCACAATATTGTTTGCCCACAATTGCATCAAGCTAGCTAGCCGGCCAAAATATATTAAAAAAAAGGTATGCATTGGTTGCAATCAAAAGTCAAATGTTCGAAGATGCTTTTCTTCACCATAAAGTGCCGCAGATGATGAAATGATCGGCATATATGCAAATCAAGCAAGGCTATATCTCGAGATGGCAGCGGAGCCTCTCTCCAATGGCGCCGCCCACCAGTCAGTGCCTGGACGCTACATACTCCCCGTGCACCAGAGGCCGTCTTATTCCGGGAATGGCAAGGTGGCGCCGCCGATGCTGCCTGTAGTTGATCTCGGCGGAGACGATGACGGCAGGATCGCCGAGGAGATCATCCGCGCGGGGCGGGAGTTCGGTTTCTTCCAGGTGGTCAACCACGGCGTGCCGGAGGAGGTAATGGGCGCCATGATGCGCGCGGCCGAGGAGTTCTTTGGACTGCCGGCGGATGAGAAGATGGCGTACTACTCGACCGACGGCAAGCAGCTCCCGCGGTTCCACACGAGCGTCCGGAACGGCGCCGGCGAGGAGTTCCTGTACTGGCGGGACTGCCTCAAGCTCGGCTGCCACCCGCCGGAGTGGCCGGACAACCCGCGCGGGCTCGGGGCGGCGCTGGAGCCGTACACGGCGGCCGTGATGGCAGCGGCGCGGCGCGTTCTGCGCCTCGCCGCCGTCGGGCTGGGGCTCTGCGAGGAGCACTTCGAGGGGCCGCTCAGCGGCGGCGCGATGATGAACGTGAACCACTACCCGCCGTGCCCGGACCCGAGCCTCACCCTCGGCATCGCGCCGCACTGCGACCCCGGCCTCGTCACCGTGCTCATGGAGAACGTCGGCGGTGGCCTGCAGATGCTGCTCCACGACGACGGCGACGCAGGCGGCGGAGGAACGATGTGGGTGGACGTGGACGCCGCGCCGGGGGGGCTGGTCCTCAATTTTGGGCATCAGATGGAGGTGGTCAGCAACGGGCGCCTGCGCAGTGGCGAGCACCGCGTCGTCACCGGCGCGCGCGTCGCGCGGACCTCGCTGGCCTCGTTCGTGTGGCCCGAGCTTTGGTGCACCGTCGCGCCGGCGCAGGAGCTGGTACTGGCCCCAGGCAAGGGGCCTCTGTACAGGCCCTACTCCTACGGCGAATTTCTCGGTGTGTACGTCGCCGAGGCTGGGGACAGGGACGCCATCATGGCGCATTTCAAGCACTGATCACTTGTCGGCTTAATTTTCTTTACAAGCATTTTTCCTATAATAATTCTTCTTGTATTACTCAAGAAGTTTAATGGTTACAATCTCGTATTACTCCCTTCGTTTTTTATTTAGTCTGTGTATTAACTTTGATCAAAGTCAAACTTTGTAATAACAAAGTTTATAAACAGAAGTATTAACACATCAATACCATTAAATTCATTATTGAATGTATTTTTACTTCATATAGATTTGTTATGATAATTGTTTATTCTTTTTATAAATTTGCTCAAACTTTACGAAGTTGACTTTAATCAAATCTAATATGTAGAGTAAATAAAAACAAAGGGAATACAATGTCTATGACGCCTCCTAGCCTTGAACCAAGCCACACCATGGTCTGGCATTGGGTTCTACCAAAGTTTATCATTTAATGACGACCAGGTCTCAACGTCTTACAAGTTTAATCTCGTCTTACAAGGTCGTACTTTTGTATTACTCACATTGGTCGTACTGCTAATTATGCTAGTCAACTAGTAAGATGTCCGTACTACGCTACGGAATGACAAAAGATGAGGAACAACACAAGAATGTACATTTATCAAATTGATGTCATATAGTTGATAGGCACACATCTAGCACAATCAAACATACGGTTTCCATCCGATAAAACGCTTCTTATAAACCAAATATTTAGATCATACACCGATTTCTCATCAAACCTACAAAAAAATGGAAAATCGGCAAACATAAATATTTGCAAATGACGTGGGTCAAATAGTAGTCAAATAACTACAGGAGAACATCTTTGCAAAAAATGACAAAATGTTAAACTGCAAGTGGCCACAAGGACACATATTCCTTAAACTAAAATACATCTACTCACAACCAGAATGCACTAAACATGCTAAGTTGCAAAATTTATTCTAGCGGTTGTTGCCTACAAACTCGAAATAGTATTCAACATTAACACAATGGTATTATTTTTTGAGGGGAATCTAAATCTGCCAATAGACTACATAATGTGGCTCCATGCCGAGCACTTGGTCTAGTCTCCGACCATGGTATGCCAGCCCACGACATGGTGTGTTTGGGCGACTATCTGCAAAATGAGAGTCAGATAAGATTTTCTCCGCCAGGAAGCTAAACTAATTAAGATATACTTCTTTGAAAACATTTCCAACAATTATGCCGGTTCATGTAGGTATATGAGTAAATCACATAAGCAGTATTGGGGATGAAACATGTGCGCGCGCATCTCCCTGCGGATGGAATCGCAGGGCGAAGCATGGAGGTAGAACACATCAGCATCGGTGCGGACGACGCGGGGTGTTGTGCCAGTGTGACTGCGCCACCACGGCAGCACTTATCCCTGGAAGCCGAGAACTGAGACATGGCGGACTCGTCATGGTAACATTTAAAGTTCAGAGCTTGTAATGCTCGTCAGAGTAAATGTGGGATACTCCTCATCTCCCACAAACGCTGGTGATGTCCATGAGCACGCAAGGGACACAACCAGTGGGAGACGGGTGTTGGCGTACACACCATTAAGCAATCAAATTTGCAAAGAAGGAAAATCTTATCAAACCATATAATTTGGAGACTGAATGAAGACCAAACCCAACACCAGGGATATTCAACGTAGACGTTCTAGATAAAATACTTCATGTAACAACTTTCATAGAGATCCATCACAGGAATTTCTTCTTCTCTTTATTTCATCCCCTAAAACAAAGCAGTATAAACAAAGTACTAAATTTCCCAAATGAACCACACCAGTAACTTGTTCTTCTCTCTATCTCTTCTCCTAAATCATTTAGACAAAGAAAGAATAACTGGATAATATTTAGATAGAAACATTCCTTTCTTATCTAAGCCACAAATGCATAATGCAGAACCAGTCTGTATTAGAGGGTGGAGATGGAGAAAGCTCACCGGCTCATATCACCAAGAGGAGGACCGCCTATGGTGTATGGGGCTTACATCTAATATATCATGATCAAAGTCTTCTCACCATTGCCAGCTAGATTACGTATCTAAGTAGTGGCTGCCACTGTATGGCCACCAGACGCTATGGCTGCAGCACCGATCCCTTGTCACCATGCTCACGAGTACCTAGCAGCATACATATCTACAAATCATGAGCAGTACCTAGTAGCAGCAGTTGTAATCAGTAAGCAAGTAATAGCATGAACAAAACCAGTAGAAGCATGGAAATAAGCGCAGCAGTAGGCTGCTGCTTTCCTCCATGATCTCTTTATATATATGCAATAGCAGTATATCAGGGTAGAGCAGCAAAATTAACAATAGCCATCCCAGCGTTCACGCCCTCCTCTGCACGCAACCGCTCCCCAATGTCCACGCCCGCTACCCGACCGTTTTCTTCCTCTGCCCCCAAGAACGCATGCTCAGCGTCCCGCCCAGCTCAAGATCCACCTCGAGCACCGGGAGAGAGGAAAAGGGAGGAGAAGGAGGAGCTCCTGCACGCTGCCCTAGCGTTCAGGCGCACGCGCGCACACATATAGCACACGCTCCATAAATCCAATAGCGACGCCTCACGCGCGCTGGCATGGGGAAGGCAACAAACGAGAGTGGTGCAAGTTATGAATTCATCGGTGATAGGATTAGTGCCATCGTGGGCGGCGGGCCGACGACCGTGGAGGCGGGGATGGGCTCGATCCGGCCTCTCACATCTGTGTGCTCCTTCGGGTTGGGACCGTGTTATCTGCTGGTGTGGAGATGCGGGGTGGGGGATGGCTGGGGCAGTGGGAGCATTCCACCGGCGGGGGAGAGGATGGGCTCCGGTGGGAAGAGATAGGGTGGACGGCAGCGCTCAACCTTAGATTTAAGACCGAACGGTACACATGGCCCGAAGGCAGGCACACCATCAACACCAACTCCCATTTTTATAAGAGTAGAGATAGAGATATATGACAAACTTTGATAGAACCCAATGCCAGGCCGCAGTGTGGCTTGGTTCTGGAAGAGTGGGCATCATAGACACTGTAAGATGATATTGTAACCTTTAAACTTCTTGAGCAATACTGTACAAGAATTATGGGAACGAATTTACTTCAGCAAAATTTCTTTTCACGGTATCAGGAAAGTTTTCTAAGTTGTTGTGAACAGGTCATGACTTAGATGATTAGATTTCTTATGATGAAGTGAACGATGTTTGTGTAGGCTGAGACTTAGGACATCTTCAATGTGAATCCTCAAAACGACTGAAAACGTCTGAGCCAGATGTACGGACTTTGCAAGCCACCCAATGCGGTACCCCATCGTTCGCCTGTCTGAAGTCCCGTAAACTGAACGCAAACCAGGGGAGATTTGCAGGAGTTCAGACGTCTGCCACGTACGTGCCTAAACGCCACATCCCAACCAAAACTCGGTCCGTGCTCTAGAAACTCTCTCCATGCGAAGCGGTTGCCACACATTCATGCCGATAAAGCCGCTCCAGAACAGGCGTGACTCCACGACATTGATGCCGGTCAAAGCGACGAGACCGTACGAGCGGGCGACGTTGCTTCAGGGTCAACGCGGCGACCGAGAAGCCTGCTCGGGCCAGTGCGCCACATTGAAGCCGGGTGCCCATTCATTCGCCTGGCCACGACTATTTAAGCACAGCTCCGACGCCATCCACACCAAATGTCCATCTCCGCTCACATCCTCTCCTCCCCTGTATCACCGCTGATCCGCTCTTCTTCATCTCTGCACCATCGTCGACGTTGTCAAAGTCTTGGTTCTCCGTGCCGGCAGGAGGTGGATCCGAATCTCCTTCTGGATCGTGCCGCCACCGCCGTCGATTTCCTGTTCCATCGTCCTCCACGGCTCCTGGTTCCTTCGGGAAGGAGGAAATCATCTTCTTCTCCAGTGATGAGGAGTTGGAGCTGCAGCCACGCCTCCTCGCGGAGGCCACGATGACCAATGAGGAGTACCAAACGCACCCGGAGCTCCTTCTCGAGTGGTCGCTCAGGGACTGCGGTCCGACACCACCCTCGCCACCTCTCCACCACGTCAAAGGTGGTCGCCACTGCGTCAAGGTGGAATCTCCCTCTCCTCAGTGCAACCGCGACGTCCAAATCCAACGCTAAGTGAAGGAGCCGGCGTCGCCAACGCACAACCGGTATGCCTGCATTGATAAGATCGCATCACCTCTGCGCCATGTCTGGCACGACAACGCCGTGAAGGACGAGGATGAGGTGCCCCTCATGATCTCAAATACATCGGCGGTCGTGGCTGTGGCGACTCCTCATTTCGGGAGATCGTGTCAGCAGAGGGGAGTGCGGCTAGGGAGGCTACGCGGACGGAGCAATGCAATGGGGCGTACCTAGTGGCGTTCGTGAAGTCTGACATTGTACCGTCCTAGGTCCTCTCAGAGGCCTGTGCCCATGACCAGTTGGTGACCACCGTGTAGATGACTGCTCCGCCTTGACATAGAGCTGTTGGTTAACGTAGTAATTTCAAAAAAATTCCTACGCACACGCAAGATCATGGTGATGCATAGCAACGAGAGGGGAGAGTGTGATCTACGTACCCTTGTAGATCGACAACGGAAGCGTTTGGTTGATGTAGTCGTACGTCTCCACGGCCCGACCGATCAAGCACCGAAACTACGGCACCTCCGAGTTCTAGCACACGTTCACCTTGATGATGATCCCCGGACTCCGATCCAGCAAAGTGTCGGGGAAGAGTTCCGTCAGCACGATGGCGTGGTGACGATCTTGATGCACTACCGTCGCAGGGCTTCGCCTAAGCACCGCTACAATATGACTATGGTGGAAGGGGGCACCGCACACGGCTAAGAATATGATCACATGGATCAACTTGTGTGTCTAGGGTGCCCCCTGCCCCCGTATATAAAGGAACAAGGGGAGGAGGCCGGCCGGCCCTATAGGCGCGCCAAGGAGGTGTCCTCCTCCTAGTAGGAGTAGGACTCCTACTAGGAGGGGGAAAGAAGTGGGGAGGGAGAGGGAAAGGGGGGCGCCGCCCCCCTCTCCTAGTCTAATTCGGACCAGGGGGAGGAGGCGCGCGGCCCACCTTTGGCTGCCCCTCTCTCTTTCCACTAAGGCCCATATGGCCCATTACTTCTCCCGGGGGGGTTCCGGTAACCCTCCGGCTCTCCGGTTTTCTCCGAAATCACCCAGAACACTTCCGGTGTCCAAATATAGCCGTCCAATATATCAATCTTTATGTCTCGACCATTTCGAGACTCCTCGTCATGTCCGTGATCACATCCGGGACTCCGAACTAACTTCGGTACATCAAAACTCATAAACTCATAATATAACTGTCATCGAAACCTTAAGCGTGCGGACCCTACGGGTTCGAGAATAATGTAGACATGACCGAGACACGTCTCCGTTCAATAACCAATAGCGGAACCTGGATGCTCATATTGGCTCCTACATATTCTACGAAGATCTTTATCGATCAGACCGCATAACAACATACGTTGTTCCCTTTGTCATCGGTATGTTACTTGCCCGAGATTCGATCGTCGGTATCTCAATACCTAGTTCAATCTCGTTACCGGCAAGTCTCTTTACTCGTTCCGTAATACATCATCTCACAACTAACTCATTAGTTGCAATGCTTGCAAGGCTTATGTGATGTGCATTACCGAGAGGGCCCAGAGATACCTCTCCGACAATCGGAGTGACAAATCCTAATCTCGAAATACGCCAACCCAACATGTACCTTTGGAGACACCTGTAGAGCTCCTTTATAATCACCCAGTTACGTTGTGACGTTTGGTAGCACACGAAGTGTTCCTCCGGCAAACGGGAGTTGCATAATCTCATAGTCATAGGAACATGTATAAGTCATGAAGAAAGCAATAGCAACATACTAAATGATCGGGTGCTAAGCTAATGGAATGGGTCATGTCAATCAGATCGTTCATCTAATGATGTGATCCTGTTAATCAAATGACAACTCTTTGTCCATGGTTAGGAAACATAACCATCTTCTGATTAACAAGCTAGTCTAGTAGAGGCATACTAGTGACACTCTATTTGTCTATGTATTCACACATGTATTATGTTTCCGGTTAATACAATTCTAGCATGAATAATAAACTTTTATCATGATATATAAGGAAATAAATAATAACTTTATTATTGCCTCTAGGGCATATTTCCTTCAGTCTCCCACTTGCACTAGAGTCAATAATCTAGATTACACAGTAATGATTCCAACACCCATGGAGCCTTGGTGCTGATCATGTTTTGCTCGTGGAAGAGGCTTAGTCAACGGGTCTGCTACATTCAGATCCGTATGTATCTTGCAAATCTCTATGTCTCCCACCTAGACTAGATCCCGGATGGAATTGAAGCGTCTCTTGATGTGCTTGGTTCTCTTGTGAAATCTGGATTCCTTTGCCAAGGCAATTGCACCAGTATTGTCACAAAAGACTTTCATTGGACCCGATGCACTAGGTATGACACCTAGATTGGATATGAACTCCTTCATCCAGACTCCTTCATTCGCTGCTTCCGAAGCAGCCATGTATTCCTCTTCACACGTAGATCCCGCCACGACGCTCTGTTTAGAACTGCACCAACTGACAGCTCCACCGTTTAATGTAAACACGTATCCGGTTTGCGATTTAGAATCATCCGGATCTGTGTCAAAGCTTGCATCAACGTAACCGTTTACGATGAGCTCTTTGTGACCTCCATATACGAGAAACATATCCTTAGTCCTTTTCAGGTACTTCAGGATGTTCTTGACCGCTGTCCAGTGATCCACTCCTGGATTACTTTGGTACCTCCCTGCTAGACTTATAGCAAGGCACACATCAGGTCTGGTACACAACATTGCATACATGATAGAGCCTATGGCTGACGCATAGGGAACATCTTTCATTTTCTCTCTATCTTCTGCAGTGGTCGGGCATTGAGTCTGACTCAACTTCACACCTTGTAACACAGGCAAGAACCCTTTCTTTGCTTGATCCATTTTGAACTTCTTCAAAATCTTGTCAAGGTATGTGCTTTGTGAAAGTCCAATTAAGCGTCTTGATCTATCTCTATAGATCTTTATGCCTAATATGTAAGCAGCTTCACCGAGGTCTTTCATTGAAAAACTCTTTATTCAAGTATCCCTTTATGCTATCCAGAAATTCTATATCATTTCCAATCAGTAATATGTCATCCACATATAATATCAGAAATGCTACAGAGCTCCCACTCACTTTCTTGTAAATACAGGCTTCTCCAAAGGTCTGTATAAAACCAAATGCTTTGATCACACTATCAAAGCATTTATTCCAACTCTGAGAGGCTTGCACCAGTCCATAAATGGATTGCTGGAGCTTGCACACTTTGTTAGCTCCCTTTGGATCGACAAAACCTTCCGGTTGCATCATATACAACTCTTCTTCCAGAAATCCATTTAGGAATGCAGTTTTGACATCCATATGCCAAATTTCATAATCATAAAATGCGGCAATTGCTAACATGATTCGGACAGACTTAAGCATCGCTACGGGTGAGAAGGTCTCATCGTAGTCAACCCCTTGAACTTGTCGAAAACCTTTTGCGACAAGTCGAGCTTTGTAGACAGTAATATTACCGTTAGCGTCAGTCTTCTTCTTGAAGATCCATTTATTTTCAATTACTTGCCGATCATCGGGCAAGTCAACCAAAGTCCATACTTTGTTCTCATACATGGATCCCATCTCAGATTTCATGGCTTCAAGCCATTTTTCGGAATCTGGGCTCACCATCGCTTCTTCATAGTTCGTAGGTTCATCATGATCTAGTAGCATGACTTCCAGAACAGGATTACCGTACCACTCTGGCGCGGATCTTACTCTGGTTGATCTACAAGGTTCAGTAGTATCTTGTTCTGAAGTTTCATGATCATTATCATTAGCTTCCTCACTAATTGGTGTAGGTGTCGCAGAAACAGGTTTCTGTGATGTACTACTTTCCAATAAGGGAGCAGGTACATTTACCTCGTCAAGTTCTACTTTCCTCCCACTCACTTCTTTTGAGAGAAACTCCTTCTCTAGAAATGATCCATTCTTAGCAACGAATGTCTTGCCTTAGGATCTGTGATAGAAGGTGTACCCAACAGTCTCCTTTGGGCATCCTATGAAGACACATTTCTCTGATTTGGGTTCGAGCTTATCAGGTTGAAGCTTTTTCACATAAGCATCGCAGCCCCAAACTTTAAGAAACGACAACTTTGGTTTCTTGCCAAACCATAGTTCATAAGGTGTCGTCTCAACGGATTTTGATGGTGCCCTATTTAACGTGAATGCGGCCGTCTCTAAAGCATAACCCCAAAATGATAGCGGTAAATTTGTAAGGGACATCATAGATCGCACCATATCAAGTAAAGTACGATTACGACGTTCGGACACACCATTACGCTGAGGTGTTTCGGGTGGCGTGAGTTGCGAAACTATTCCACATTGTTTCAGATGTATACCAAACTCGTAACTCAAATATTCTCCTCCACGATCAGATCGCAGAAACTTTATTTTCTTGTTACGATGATTTTCAACTTCACTCTGAAATTCTTTGAACTTTTCAAATGTTTCAGACTTATGCTTCATTAAGTAGATATACCCATATCTGCTTAAATCATCTGTGAAGGTGAGAAAATAACGATATCCGTCACGAGCCTCAACATTCATCGGACCACATACATCTGTATGTATGATTTTCAACAAATCTTTTGCTCTCTCCATTGTACCGGAGAACGGTGTTTTAGTCATCTTGCCCATAAGGCATGGTTCGCAAGTACCAAGTGATTCATAATCAAGAGGTTCCAAAAGTCCATCGGTATGGAGTTTCTTCATGCGCTTTACACCGATATGACCTAAACGGCAGTGCCACAAATAAGTTGCACTATCATTATCAACTCTGCATCTTTTGGCTTCAACATTATGAATATGTGTGTTACTACTATCGAGATTCATCAAAAATAGACCACTCTTCAAAGGTGCATGACCATAAAAGATATTACTCATATAAATAGAACAACCATTATTCTCTGATTTAAATGAATAACCGTCTCGCATTAAACAAGATTCAGATATAATGTTCATGCTCAACGCTGGCACCAAATAACAATTATTTAGGTCTAATACTAATCCCGAAGGTAGATGTAGAGGTAGCGTGCCGACCGTAATCACATCGACTTTACAACCATTTCCCACGCGCATCGTCACCTCGTCCTTTGCCAGTGTTCGCTTAATCCGTAGTCCCTGTTTCGAGTTGCAAATATTAGCAACAGAACTATTATCAAATACCCAGGTGCTACTGCAAGCTCTAGTAAGGTACACATTAATAACATGTATATCACATATACCTTTGTTCACCTTGCCATCCTTCTTATCCGCCAAATACTTGGGGCAGTTCCGCTTCCAGTGACCAGTCTGCTTGCAGTAGAAGCACTCAGTTTCAGGCTTAGGTCCAGACTTGGGTTTCTTCTCCTGATCAGCAACTTGCTTGCTTTTATTCTTGAAGTTCCCCTTCTTCTTTCCTTTGCCCTTTTTCTTGAAACTAGTGGTCTTGTTGACCATCAACACTTGATGCTCCTTCTTGATTTCTACCTCCGCAGCTTTCAGCATTGCGAAGAGCTCGGGAATAGTCTTATTTATCCCTTGCATATTATAGTTCATCACAAAGCTCTTGTAGCTTGGTGGCAGTGATTGGAGAATTCTGTCAATGACGCAATCATCTGGAAGATTAACTCCCATCTGAATCAAGTGATTATTATACCCAGACATTTTGAGTATATGCTCACTGACAGAACTGTTCTCCTCCATCTTGCAGCTATAGAACTTATTGGAGACTTCATATCTCTCAATCCGGGCATTTGCTTGAAATATTAACTTCAACTCCTGGAACATCTCATATGCTCCATGATGTTCAAAACGTCGTTGAAGTCCCGATTCTAAGCCATAAAGCATGGCACACTGAACTATCGAGTAGTCATCAGCTTTGCTCTGCCAGACGTTCATAACATCTGGTGTTGCTCCAGCAGCAGGCCTGGCACCCAGCGGTGCTTCCAGGACATAATTCTTCTGTGCAGCAATGAGGATAATCCTCAAGTTACGGACCCAGTCCGTGTAATTGCTACCATCATCTTTCAACTTTGCTTTCTCAAGGAACGCATTAAAATTTAACGGAATAACAACACGGGCCATTTATCTACAATTAACATAAACAAGCAAGATACTATCAGGGAATAAGTTCATGATAAATTTAAGTTCAATTTAATCATATTACTCAAGAACTCCCACTTAGATAGACACCCTCTAATCATCTAAGTGATCACGTGATCCAAATCAACTAAACCATAACCGATCATCACGTGAAATGGAGTAGTTTTCAATGGTGAACATCGCTATGTTGATCATATCTACTATATGATTCACACTCGATCTTTCGATCTCAGTGTTCCGAGGCCATATCTGCATATGCTAGGCTCATCAAGTTTAACCTGAGTATTCTGCGTGTGCAAAACTGGCTTGCACCCGTTGTAGATGGACATAGAGCTTATCACACCCGATCATCACGTGGTGTCTGGGCACGAGAAACTTTGGCAACGGTGCATACTCAGGGAGAACATTTTTATCTTGAAATTTAGTGAGAGATCATCTTATAATGCTACCGTCAATCAAAGCAAGATAAGATGCATAAAAGATAAACATCACATGCAATCAATATAAGTGATATGATATGGCCATCATCATCTTGTGCTTGTGATCTCCATCCTTGAAGCACCGTCGTGATCACCATCGTCACCGGCGCGACACCTTGATCTCCATCGTAGCATTGTTGTCGTCTCGCTAATCTTATGCTTCTACGACTATCGCTACCGCTTAGTGATAAAGTAAAGCATTACAGGGCGATTGCATTGCATACAATAAAGCGACAACCATATGGCTCCTGCCAGTTGCCGATAACTCGGTTACAAAACATGATCATCTCATACAATAAAATTTAGCATCATGTCTTGACCATATCACATCACAACATGCCCTGCAAAAACAAGTTAGACGTCCTCTACTTTGTTGTTGCAAGTTTTACGTGGCTGCTACGGGCTTAAGCAAGAACCAATCTTACCTACGCATCAAAACCATAACGATAGTTTGTCAAGTTGGTGTTGTTTTAACCTTCGCAAGGACCGGGCGTAGCCACACTCAGTTCAACTAAAGTTGGAGAAACTGTCACCCGCAAGCCACCTATGTGCAAAGCACGTCGGGAGAACTGGTCTCGCGTAAGCGTACGCGTAATGTCGGTCCGGGCCGCTTCGTCCAACAATACCACCGAACCAAAGTATGACATGCTGGTAAGCAGTATGACTTATATCGCCCACAACTCACTTGTGTTCTACCCGTGCATATAACATCAACATATAAAACCTAGGCTCGGATGCCACTGTTGGGGAACGTAGTAATTTCAAAAAATTTCCTACGCACACGCAAGATCATGGTGATGCATAGCAACTAGAGGGGAGAGTGTGATCTACGTACCCTTGTAGATCGACAACGGAAGCGTTTGGTTGATGTAGTCGTACGTCTCCACGGCCCGACCGATCAAGCACCGAAACTATGGCACCTCCGAGTTCTAGCACACGTTCAGCTCGATGATGATCCCTGGACTTCGATCCAGCAAAGTGTCGGGGAAGAGTTCCGTCAGCACGACGGCATGGTGACGATCTTGATGCACTACCGTCGCAGGGCTTCGCCTAAGCACCGCTACAATATTATCGAGGACTATGGTGGAAGGGGGCACCGCACACGGCTAAGAATATGATCACGTGGATCAACTTGTGTGTCTAGGGGTGCCCCTGCCCCCGTATATAAAGGAACAAGGGGAGGAGGCCGGCCGGCCCTATAGGCGCGCCAAGGAGGAGTCCTCCTCCTAGTAGGAGTAGGACTCCTACTAGGAGGGGGAAAGAAGTGGGGAGGGAGAGGGAAAGGGGGGCGCCGCCCCCCTCTCCTAGTCCAATTCGGACCAGGGGGGAGGAGGCGCGCGGCCCACCTTTGGTCGCCCCTCTCTCTTTCCACTAAGGCCCATATGGCCCATTACTTCTCCCGGGGGG
>NC_057809.1:522972430-522984986 GCF_018294505.1 Triticum aestivum | reverse complement strand
TAGCCGTCCAATATATCAATCTTTATGTCTCGACCATTTCGAGACTCCTCGTCATGTCCGTGATCACATCCGGGACTCCGAACTAACTTCGGTACATCAAAACTCATAAACTCATAATATAACTGTCATCGAAACCTTAAGCGTGCGGACCCTACGGGTTCGAGAACAATGTAGACATGACCGAGACACGTCTCCGGTCAATAACCAATAGCGGAACCTGGATGCTCATATTGGCTCCTACATATTCTACGAAGATCTTTATCAGTCAGACCGCATAACAACATACGTTGTTCCCTTTGTCATCGTATGTTACTTGCCCGAGATTCGATCGTCGGTATCTCAATACCTAGTTCAATCTTGTTACCGGCAAGTCTCTTTACTCATTCCGTAATACATCATCTCACAACTAACTCATTAGTTGCAATGCTTGCAAGGCTTATGTGATGTGCATTACTGAGAGGGCCCAGAGATACCTCTCCGACAATCGGAGTGACAAATCCTAATCTCGAAATACGCCAACCCAACATGTACCTTCGGAGACACCTGTAGAGCTCCTTTATAATCACCCAGTTATGTTGTGACGTTTGGTAGCACACAAAGTGTTCCTCCGGCAAACGGGAGTTGCATAATCTCATAGTCACAGGAACATGTATAAGTCATGAAGAAAGCAATAGCAACATACTAAATGATCGGGTGCTAAGCTAATGGAATGGGTCTTGTCAATTAGATCATTCATCTAATGATGTGATCCTGTTAATCAAATGACAACTCTTTGTCCATGGTTAGGAAACATAACCATCTTTTGATTAACAAGCTAGTCTAGTAGAGGCATACTAGTGACACTCTGTTTGTCTATGTATTCACACATGTATTATGTTTCCAGTTAATACAATTCTAGCATGAATAATAAACTTTTATCATGATATATAAGAAAATAAATAATAACTTTATTATTGCCTCTAGGGCATATTTCCTTCAAGAGCTCGCCAAGATTGAGAAGGAATGGTCGCTCAGCGACACCTCCGTCGCCCCTGGCAGGGGCAAGGGGACGACTGTCGACCAGGGTCGTCGTTGGCCGAGGCGACCCTCCGCACGACACGGGAGGAAGCCGAGCAGATCCTTCACGAGTGCCAGACAGGGGCCAAGCAGGGCTGTTGTGACCCCCGCGCACTTCCCCTGCTGGAAGGACCACTCCAACTACGATGACAGGAGCACATACGACAATGGAGGTGCCACAGGTCAACCCGGCTAGGCATACAATGTCACTATCTGCTACAAATTAGTCTAGACTTTTTTGGTTTTAGTTGAATGGGCGGAATATCGTATGATTTATGTAAATTAATATCGACCTTGTGTCTGTTTGCATGAATTCTATCATGTTTGCATGAATTATGTCGGAATTTGTTTGCATTGCGGGAGGAGGTTTGAAGAAAGATCACCGGCCGCGGACAAATACTACGTCTGTTTTGAGGGCTGGCGTCGGAGATGCCCTTAGGTTCCTTATGATGGATCCAACGTTATTCGTTCAGTGTGAGATGATATTTCCGTTGACTACAAAGCGTTTGCGGTGATTTTGTTAATTTTAATATTTGTTGACGTCTTTTGAAGGCGCTCATAGGAATAACAGATGTGTTTGTATTGTGTTCCTAAAAGAAGTTGTTTTTGTGCCTATGTGAACAACTATGTCGTGGGTCTGTTGTTTTAATAATGTCGCAATTACTGACTAGCAAAATAAATTGATTAAAACCTATGAAATGACGTAGCATCATGTCCCATTGGAAATGATATGGACCCAGCATAGTAAAAGCAGATGATAGCACCCGTGTTATTCTGGAAACTGGTTGCAATTATTTTAGTGACATTAGTATTTAGATTAACAATAGAGAACTGAAACTAAAATACATATAATTTGTTGTATAATTGTATAATATACAAGTAACATGCATGGTGTATGTTAAAGGTGGGTCTTTCTTCATGCATGATGGTATGATGAGTTGGCATAGTTACATGTTGAGAGACTAGAATTAGTGGAGGTCAACAATTTAGCTGTACAGGATAAGTAACATGTAAAAATGCATCTAGACCCTAGTGATTTGTTGATGACTATATGATTAGTGGGAGTAGTGTTGGTTATCTAGTTTATCTCGGGACATTGGTCTCTCCATGATTAATCGGAGATGTCTGACCCCCATTTCAGAAAGGAAAAACACACTGGTTACCCGAAGACTGGAAGATTTTTTGCATTTATTTGAGCCATAGGACCACCGCACTATTAAGAGGGCTTGAGGTGGTTGCATAAGTTTGGGGACCACATCCAAATATATACACTCAGTCATCTAGGAAAAATGGGTTAAAACTCACCTTGATAATGCAGTTGTTGGGACCCCTGGGTCCCTAGCATCCAGACATCGTCCCCAGGTGCTATGGAATTCTCTTTGGATACCTTGGGTCCCCAGGGTATACGGGAAACTCTCTAAATATCATGGGTCCCTGGGGTCTAGGATTTATTTCCTTGTCCTTCCTTGACAAGGCAATGGCTAGATCAAGGGGGGGGGGGGTATTTATACCCCACCACTCTCCTTCCTCCAAATAAAACATGTATTCCTGAGCTTCTCCGCCATTGTCAAACCCTCTTCATACTTCCACTCAAACTCCAAACTTTGAGAATTGAAAAAAAATAGCCCGATCCACAGTTTCACCAAACTGATTTGTGATCCTCATACTTGTTTATCATAAAACTTGTTACTCCTGGAGATTTGAGACTCTTGGGCGTTAGGAGTCAAAGCCCAGAAGCTTCTTTGCACGTGGTGTGCTCCAGGAAGTTTGTAAACGCCCAGTGGTCGCCTTCAAGAACAACCACAAGCGATTTGAGGCTCATCCGTTGGAGGTGACTCAAAGGGAGACTAGGATGAGCCACTTGGTGGCGTTCAGGAGCTTTGGCTTCCGCACCTATCCAATAAAGATTAGCACTCCCCCCAAGAGTATGAATCTATCGTCATGGAGGAAAGTACGTGACCAATAATGCATATAGTGGAGCTCATGATGAAGTTGTTGACGTTGCCCCTACAACAAAGATGAAAGGGGCAAGGTCAAGCAACTGTTTGACAGAGAAAGATAAGGAATCGATCATGGAATGGGAGAATGTGAGCATCGATGCGATAGCAGGGAGCGATCAAAACATGAAGACATGTTTGAAGCGTATTGCTGAGGATTTTTGTCGCAATGTGATAGTATCATCAGAATGCACTGTCAACACTCAATCACCGTGGTGGAGTGGAATTCAAGAATGTTACAACCGGTGGGCAGGTTGTGTCGCTTAAGTTGATCATGCCAATCCTAGTGGAATGATAAATGAGATGTTAGTGAGTATATAATTATAATTTTTTGTATGATCAGTGTGGACCAAATTTTTGTTTATGTAGTGGTTGCACCTAATTTGTATGTTATGTTTAAGTTTGCAGCTGGACTACACCCATGAACTATACAAACCGAGGAACTGAAGGGATTTTTGAGCAGTGCTCCAAAATAACGAGAAGTGGGAAGATATGAACAATGAAAGTTTTTTCACCTAAGAAGAAGGCTAAATCTTCAACTAAAAAGCTTGACAATAATGAAGATATTGATGATGATGATGTGCAAGCTGAAGGCTATGGAGGAGTGCAAGATGTCCATTGAAGAAGAAAAGCTGAGAGTCATTGGAGATGAAATGAATACAGATAAGATGTATCAAGAACTCAAGACCATGGTCATGAACACTGATGGGCTTGATATAGATCAAGTGGCCTATGTAGCCATGATCAAAGGACAAATTCTATCATTAAAATGGCTAGGGGCAGGGGTGTGGCTTTGTTGGGCTGACCTGGGCCTTGCCCCTCCTAGGATTTTGGCGAACTTTTTAATACCTATGCTTTGTAGCTCACTCCACTGGCAAGCAATGATATTTGCGTTATTCCCCTTTATGGTCTATCCAAAGCTTCTAAGGGCTGGCCACTAGGAGCGTACCAGGAGGTGCAATACTTCATAGTAGTGGCCAACGTCCTTCTCCACCAACAACGAGATGTGGCTACATCTGCTCGTCTAGATTTAGCAGCAGCACAGGCACACAACAGGGAGCAACTGTCACCCATAATATTTTGTGCATACCTCCTGCCACACAAACGAAAGAGGGCAGGGTTGCGACTCACCGTAAGGGCACCGCCCATACCGCCAGAGGTCCAACATCACAGGGAGCAGCGGCCAACCGGCCTCCCAAGCGACGAGGATTGAGCATTGCATCCCCAATTATCTTGCCATTTACGAGTCTGCAAAACATAGATAACCTTATTTCTTCCCCAAATTCCGAGTTCGCTCTTTCATAACCTTATTCTTTTGCTCAACCGTTCTTTTACATTCTAAAAATTCATGCGACGTACCTTCTTTTTTCTTTCTGAAAAGCGAAACCACCAGTCATCTGTTGGGGTCACCGGCCACATGTTACAAGTATAAATACACACAACAACAACCACCACCAATTAGAGCCAGGCTCCTAACGACGGCCGAAACAAAGCCAATGTTCATGCATGCCAAAAGACCTTAAAGAAAAGGAACACCGAAAACTCATAAACGAAGGAACAAGGGTAGTTGCAGACTAGATAGTTGTACTCTACCTTGAGCTGGCCTGCCCAGTTTTTTCTTGATAGCCCCACCACTGCTAGGGGATACGAGTGGACGAGCAAATGGGTACAAGCGATGCTCTATGTTTGATTTTTATGCTTTATTGGAACCGTATGTCGCATGTTTGATTTTGAATTGGTCTTGTAATTTTGAACTTTGGAAATATGGATTTAGATTGACGTCCAGTTATTAAAAGCGGTATCATAATTGTTTGCATTTATATGATGTGTGTTTGCATAAATACATAGTTCATGGTTTACTATACACGAGGTACTGTAGGCCAGGTACTGTAGTCATGGACAGTAGCTATCTTACTGTTCATGCTGACCTGTCCGTTAATCTTTGATCCGACGATTTTGAAAGGGTGGCAAGTCACAGTACTGTTCACCCCCCGCTAGCTGGCCAGGCAATAAAGGGGCTGTTTGGATTCATCCACTCCCGCCTGACCAAAACGTGAGCGTGCCAATTTTTTGGTGATGAGTGAAGTCTGTTTTAAACCTTAAACTCATATACCTTGTCGGAATCGAACCCCCATCTCCGAATCCCTGAAATCGGTACCCTAACCTCTATGATCCCGGTCAATATCAACCCTGGACCTGTTTGGTGCACCGGGAAAAGATTCATCCCGCCCGGGATCATAGCCTACACTCACTGACATAATTACCCCACATGTCATTTCCATCTTCTATCCCAATCCTCTTCCCTGTCTTTCCTGAAATCATCAGAACTTGCGGCTCTACCGCCGGAAGGTGCGGATGGAGGGCTCCTGGTTCTGGCATTTTCTTGGTCAGCATGGCCCGCACGGGGGCATCCATGGTGGTCTGCTCCACACAGAGGACGATGTGGCCGGCGCCAGCGCTGGCGATGAGACGTGGGAGGAAGAACTGAAGCTGCGAGTGACGGTCCGCGATGGCGCACATGGCGTGGAGGTGGCCGGCGCACACCAATGTTGTGGAATAACGTCTACACGACGGGGATATGAGACAGTGGCGCAGCACGAGCCGCTGGGTCGCCGCGAGGTGACGACCCACGATGGCGCATGGCGTGGAGGTGGCCGGCGACCTTCGTCATGGCGATGGCCGGCTAGAGGTGTGCGACGCGGCGCGTGCGTACAATGGCTGCACAGCCTGCTCGGCTTCGTGCTCCAGTCCCTCGGCAATCACATCGTTGGCAACTATGTCGTGCGGCAGGCCACGACAATATGTACAGGCGCTTTCTTAAAGTGCTCCTTGATTGTGAGCAACGGAAGCTATGATGCATAGCAACGGAGGCTATATGATGCGATGGTTTTGGTTAGGCAGCGTGCTTTCCGTAGAAGCTGGCTTTGAAGCAGCAAGCAGGGGATGGATTCTTCAGGAGCTAGCTCACACGTACACTACGTAGCAACTTGCACGCCACTAGCTTGATCGATCTGTGCCAGCACGACACACATCAGAGATGTTGTGGCATGCCGTGGATTTTGCCACACACCGCAGTGTCGGTTGCTGCAGGTGTTCATAACGAGACAAGCATCATCGTTCGGGCATCTAAAAAAGACAGTCGCAGGCAAGAAGATGGATATGGCGTGTAGTATAGGGCCGCTGAGTCAGTGAGAAAACCTAGAATCCCGGTCGGGATTAACTTTTTTCAGTGCCATAAACGGGGCTAGGGTGGATGTAGGGTTGATATATTGACCGGGATCTGAGAGTTTAGGGTACCGATTTCAGGGACTTAGACGTGAGGGTTTGATTTCGACGAGCTCTATGACTTTAAGGTTTAAAATAGACTTTACCCTTTGATGATGGAATCCGCTGCCGATGTTTAACCAGGAAGTTGGCGTGAAATCCTAACTCGCGGCCAAAATATTGGCGTGGTTGAAACGATTTGGCCCCCATCCAAACAGGAACCAACCCTACTAGTCAACGCCGATATTTTGGCGGGGCAACTCTTGGCCATCATCCAAACAACCTAAAAAAGCCGGCCAAAATAAACAGGCATTCGAATTTTCTTTAGCAAAGAAAAAGTCAACATTGTCAGTGCACTGTATCTTCATATGACGACAAATGGATATTCCCCGGTTGCAATCAAAACCCGAATGCTCTCTGAATCCAAAGATGCTTCTCTTGATCTCTTCACCATAAAAGTGCAGAGATTGATGCAGATGATGAACTGATCAGTCTATGCAAAATCTCAAGCAAAGCTATATCTCGAGATGGCAGCGGAGCCTCTCTCCAATGGCGCCACCCACCTGTCGGTGCCTGCACGCTACATACTCCCGGTGCACAACAGGCCGTCTTCGTCCGTGAATGGCAAGGGGGCGCTGCCTGTGGTTGATCTCGGTGGAGACGACGACGGCAGGATCGCCGAGGAGATCGTCCGTGCAGGGCGGGAGTTCGGTTTCTTCCAGGTGGTCAACCACGGCGTGCCGGAGGAGGTGATGGGCGCCATGATGCGCGCCGCGGAGGAGTTCTTCGCACTGCCGGAGGACGAGAAGATGGCGTACTACTCGAACGACGGCAAGAAGCTCCCGCGGTTCCACACGAGCCTCCGGAACGGCGCCGGCGAGGAGGTCCTGTACTGGCGGGACTGCCTGAAGCTCGGCTGCCACCCGCCGGACTGGCCGGACAAGCCCCGCGGGCTCGGGGCGGCGCTGGAGCCATACACGGCAGCCGTGAGGGCAACGGCGCGGCGCGTTCTGCGTCTCGCCGCTGTCGGGCTGGGGCTCGAGGAGGAACACTTCGATGGGTCGCTCAGCGGCGGTGGGATGATGAACGTGAACCACTACCCGCCGTGCCCGGATCCGAGCCTCACCCTCGGCGCCGGGCCGCACCGCGACCCCGGCCTCGTCACCGTGCTCATGGAGAACGTCGGCGGCGGCCTACAGATGCTGCTCCACGGCGACGGTGACGCTGGGGGCGGCGGGATGATGTGGGTGGACGCCGACGCCGCGCCGGGGGCGCTGGTCCTCAACTTTGGGCATCAGATGGAGGTGGTGAGCAACGGGCGCCTGCGCAGTGCCGAGCACCGCGTGGTCACCAGCGCGCGCGCCGCGCGGACCTCGCTGGCCACGTTCGTGTGGCCCGAGCCGGGGTGCACTGTCGCGCCGGCGCCGGAGCTGGTGCTGGCCGCAGGCGAGGGGCCTCCATATAAGCCCCACTCCTACGGGGAATTTCTTGGTGTGTACCTTGCCGAGGGTGGGGTCAAGGAAGCCGCCATGGCGCATCTCAAGCACTGATCACCTGTCAGCTTAATTTCCTGCACATGCATTTCTTCTTCCAGCAAATTTGAGTAAAGGGTTTTCTTATGGCGTCAGTAAAGTTCTTCCAAGTTGGTGTAATGGTGGATGCAAGTATGTTTGTTTAGCGGAGAATACTGGTAATGGTTATATTCCTGTCTGCTTATGTAGAAACCAAATTTTAGGAATATAACCAAATTTGAGCTTTTAACTCAAGTGGTTATATTCCTGTCTACCTATGTAGAAACCAAATTTTAGGATTCTGTTTAGTTTCGTATAACTCAAATATCTCGAGCTTTTGACTCTTTGTCTTGGCCGTTTCTTTTTGTGATGTTATGGGCAAAAGGATTCTCTGAGAGGTGGTTATCTTGGATGGCGACTCTCCTGTCCTCGGCAAGCTCGCGAGTGGTAGTTAATGGATGCGTTGGGGGATAAGTTTACGCAAGCGTGCAGTCGACGGTAGGGAGACTCCCTCTCGTCGTTGCTGTTTGTGATTGCAATTGACATATTAACGACGATTGTGATGAAGGCTCACAGGGCCCAAATTATGAGCAACATGAATAGTTGCGCCCCCTTTCAAAGATTGTCGCTTTACGCGGATGATCTTGCTATGTTTATCAAGCCTTCATTGTCAGACATTTACTTCATTAAAGAGATGCTCCAGATCTTTGGCACTGCTTTAGGCTTGAAGGTGAATTACAACAAGTCCTCGGCCATCCTGATCAGGGCAAAGGAAGAAGATGAGATCCTTGTCCGGAATGCCTTGGAGGATTGGTCAGTTTCCGTGCAAATATATGGGATTACAACTGAGTATCAAGCAACTGACAAGGTCGGAATGGCAACCGATAGTGGATGCTTCGCTCAAAATCCTACCCCGTTGGCAAAGGGGGATGATTACCCGCCCAAGGATGTTAATTCTGGTGAACCAGGTGATGCGTGCGCGGCCTACACATCATTTGACTGTTGTGGAAGCCCCCAAATGGGCCATTGAGAAAGTGGACAAGGGGTGCTGCATGTTTTTCTGGGCTGGTTCAGAAGAGATTAGTGCCTGAAAATGCATTGTATCTTGGCAGAGGGTATGTCGCCCAAAGAATCTGGGGGGATTAGGAGTAATGGATTTGCGCAAACACGGCCTAGCACTCAGATTACATTAGGAGTGGTTTAGGAGAACGGATGATGTCGGGCCATGGCAGGGCCTGAACGTGGCGCCGGATCGGCAGGTGCTCGCGGCCTTCAACAGTCTGGTCCATTGGCAAATTGGAGATGGAGCTCAGATTCTCTTCTGGAAGGATAGATGAATCAGGGGCTTTAGCATGGAAGAGGTTGCTCCGCTGATTGTTCCAAAGGTTAGAACATGGGTGGCCAACAGGAGGACAGTCAAGGAGGGGATGCTGTTACATGCATGGACTAGGGATATTTCTGGAGATCTTTCCACGGAGGAACTTGCCCAGTTCATTCAAATTTGGGAAGTACTAATTGATATCCAGATTGAGCTGACCAGGGAGGAAAAGGTTGTCTGGGTGTGGAATGCGGATGGCAAGTGCTCAGTGGCGTAAGCGTACAAGATGTTGTGCGAAGGAGGCATCAGATTTTGGTTGGCTGCTGCGGTGTGGAAGACCTGGGCCCCATTAACCTGCAAATTTTTTATGTGGCAAGCGGTACAATACCGGTTGTGGACTTCAGATAGAAGATTCAGACGTGGAATACAAGCCGAGACATCCCCATGTTTCTTCTGTGAGCAGCAAGAGGATACGGTGGACCATTTGATGCTCCAATGTGTGTTTGCAAGACAGGTATGGCATCTCTCTTTTGCAAGAGTGGGCATTGACCATGCCATTCTGCCTTCACCACAAGCCAGGATAGAGGATTGGTGGCCTACGAGACGTAACTGGATCGCCAAGACTAACCGAAAGGGTTTTGACTCATTTGTAATGCTCATTTATTGGACGGTGTGGAAGCAATGCAACACGCGTGTATTTGGTCGAGATCTGGTTTGCAATGTTGAGGCCACGGTAGGTCTCATATTCCAGAACCTGAATTTGTGGGGTCAAGCCGGAGGGACGGGAGTGATTAGATATCGAGAGTAATAGCCTAGTTGGGCTCAGAGTGCAGAGGGCGTCTGGCACCGAGTTGTGGTGTCTGAGCCTTTTGTAATCTCTTTACATATTTCTGTCTTCTATAAAGCTAAGGTACGCCATTGGTGTACTCTCTAAAAGAAGACATTATCAGCGCTGCGAGGTGATTATTTTGTCAATTTCATGATTTGTCGCCTCAGTCTCTTCTCACGCATTCCCTCAAAAAAGTTCCACTACTAATTAATTAAAAATTAAAAGAGAGGTTTGACGCACGGATGGCTATCCTCTCCGCCTCTCCCCTTCCCCTCCCGGGCGGTGGCGGCGACGGGCTCGTCCCCCCTCTTCAACTCCGGTGTCCCTATGCTACCTTCTCGCGGCCTCCTCCTCGGTCCCCAACCCGCCGTCCACTCATCGTTCTGTTTTCCGCGCTCCTGCCCCCGCCAACAAGTTCTGGGCTCTCGGATCTGAGGCCTCGGACTCCGACCCCGACTCCCCTCCTCCCCCCTCCGTCCCGCGCCTCCGTGCGTGCTGCCTTTCGTCGCTGCTCCGTCGCGGTGCCGTAAATTCGCTCCCGACGGGCGTGGCCGCCCTGCTCCCGATCCATTGGTCGTGGATGGCTGGACTCGCGTTTTGCGCAGGCGCCGTCTGGTTCCTCCGCTGTCTCCTGCCTGTGGCATCCTTGGTCCTGGGCGGTGTGGTGCGCCGACGTTGGACCTGGTTTCCCTCCCCCTCCCTGTCTGTCTTTCGTCTGTGCTTCGTCCTCTGGTTCGCTGGTGGCCTCGCCGGCAGCGGCCGGGCCGCCCGAATCCCTCGATCCGGAGGTGCCCTCCATGGTGGAGCCAGACCCTGGGATTCGGGCCTCCGCGTGCTCCTGATGGGCCTGGGCCCCGCTCCCTTTCCAATGTGTCGGATTCCCCCTACCTCTCGTGGTTCTTGGGCCTCGGGTGGCCCTGGCCCAGTCCCTGTTCCCACTCTAGCCCAACCCTTCGGCCCCGACCTAGTGTGGTCGGGGTATATATGGGTGCGGAGGGGCTCACTTCCCCCATTTCTAGGGTTCCCAGCCTCTCTCTCTGACCTGCGTCGCCACCGCTTCCCCATCCGCGTTCCTCTAGACATGCTCCTCCTTCTCCCCTCCCCCTCTCGTTTGAGTCGGTCGTCTCAATGGACCGCTCGCGCGGCTCCTCCAGCGAGGCCTTGTCTGACCAAAAGCGGCGGCAGGAGGGCTCTGTTGAGGGGGAGGTAGATTTGGAGTACGAAGCTTCCCTTCGTCCCAAGATCCAGGCGGACCGAGCTCGGGTGGAGGGGCCGCGGTGGAGCTTGGCGGTCCTCCTTCCCTTTGATCTGGCTCGGTTGCGGCTGGTCCCTCTGCTCCCTATGGTGGTTCTTCGCCGCGTCCTTCGGATCCCTTGGAGGTGGCGGCCGCGGCGAGTAAGGCTGGCTCTGCTGGCCTGTCCTCGCGCCCCCTCCTCCTCGCAGTGCTGCGGCCTCGTCGTGGGCTCTAGCCCGGGCCCCGGTGGCCCCTGGTGGTGGTCCTGGTCGTTTCGTGCCCCGCGGCTCCTCTGGGGCGCCGGGTCACCGCCCCTCCTCTGGCGGCCTGGTCCCTGCCTCTGCCTCTGGTCCCTGTGGTGACGGTATTCTTCCTCCACCCCCACCCCCCCGCTCCGGCGCGCGCCCCTCCTCCTGCCCAAGTGGCCAACCCCACCCTCACCTGCTTCGCTTGCCACTGCCCTGGTCACTTTCAGTCGTGCTGTCCAAACCCCCCTCCCCTTCCGTCTCATCCGCAGAGAAGACGGCCACCTTACGGTCGACTGTCAAAACCGCCTCAAACCCCCTGCTTTCGTGCATTATGGCCTTGGCCTCCCTGGATGTGCTTTCTTCGCACTCGATCGCGAGGTTCCTCAAGTGGTTCCCATTCCTGCTCTTTCTAACGTCGGCATCATTATTGTCAAGAATAAGAAAATCTCCCCCAGGTTCTCCTCGATGAACTCCAATTGTGGGATGATGGTGGATGGGATTGGCAGATCCGCCAACTTTCTGAGTCTGAGTTCGCTGCCATTTTCCCCTCCAAAGAAAGCTTGCGTATGATATCTTCCTGTTCCAGTTTCACCCTTACCCTTAACCAAGTTGTCATTTCTGTCAAGGCCGCCTCCAATGGATCTAAAGCTATCTCTTCGCTGTCTGATGTCTGGGTCTTAGTTGATGACGTCCCACCTACGCTTCGCTCTTCTGCCTTTCTTATGGCATTCAGTGTTCTTATTGGCAAACCAATTGAGGTTGATCCGGAGTCTCTGCTTGTCGTGGGCCCTGTGCGGCTGCGGGTCTGGTGCGTTGATCCTCATTGCATTTGCGGCTCCGTTGACGTCTTCCCTTCTGCTGGTGGCTTCCGTCTTAGGGTTCGGGTCGAGGGCGATGCTGCTCCGGTGTCGCCCCCGCCCCACCCCTCGACCGGCCTCGGGCAATGATGACAAAGATGACAAGGATGAGGATGGCCTTCCGGATGACTCGAATCATGGCACTAAACATCGTTTTACTCGGTCGGAGTGGGATGGGTTGACTTCTGAAGATCGTGATTTGCTCAAGGAGAACGCTCCGGTGGGTGGTGGGAACAAGGATG
>NC_057809.1:522932778-522972154 GCF_018294505.1 Triticum aestivum | reverse complement strand
GCTCCAACATTCCAGCTCGCCCTGCCTCCCCTTCCCTCTCCGGTATTGAAGATCTGCCCCCGACCGGCATCATATCCAAGAAAAAAAAAGAAGAAATTGTCCGCCAAGAAATTCTCCACGCGTAGCAGGGCTTCTGGTGATTCCAAGCAGTCTGCGGCAGGGCTTTGCCGCAGGCTTGATGCTGATTTGGGTGCAGCCTCAGGTCCTTCGTCTGCGGCGGCTTCTCCATGTCGTGCCCATCCCGCGCCGGTGCGTGCTCCCCCGCTTCCACCGCCCGCAAGAGCGGCCGTGTCTCCAACAGTGGCGAGCGGGTGGACGATCAGGCGACGCGATGCGCTGCGGCTAGAGATCTTCCCCCTTCAGGTACCCCTCCATGTTCTACACCCCCTTCTATCCCCGTTTCTTCTCCTGTTCGGTTAGTCCTTCCATCGCAGTCCAGTGAGCATCTTCTACATATCTTAGAGGACGTATGCATTTCTTTTGATCCTACTTTTGGCTCTCTGTCTACCCTGTTACATATTGTTCGGGCAAATGAAATGGCACAAGCGGATATTGCTAGGGCCAAGGGGGCTGCGTCTTGGGTTGATGCCTCACTGGTTGTGGCCGGTGGGGTCGAGGTGGCACCTGAGAGGGATCAGGTGCCCACCACTACGCCTCGGCTCGGGGTTGGCAATCGTTCTAAATCCTGCATTGCCCCAAGCAGGTCGAGTCTTTGCACAAAAAACCTTTCCCACCGATGAAGGCCTTATTCTGGAATATTTGAGGTTTCGACGCTAGGGGGTGCATGGACCAGCTTAAAGATCTCGTTCGGTTTGAGAATATAGACATCATTGGCCTTGTTGAAACGGTTAAACCTTCCTTCTCCCCGAATGAACTTTCTGCTGCTGCTGGGATTGATATGTTTGACTGGAAATATTGGTCTTCTTCAGGTCACTCGGGTGGAATTCTTATTGGTACCAAGAGAGACATGTACGATTTTGTTGCCTTCGACCATGGCATTTTTTGGGCTAGTACAGTAGTATCTCATCGCCCCTCAATATGCTTTTGGAAGTTATGGTAGTCTACGGCCCGACTGATCATTCCCTCTCTTACATTTTCTTGGACGAAATTTTGAATAAGATCGAATCTTGTGATCTCCCTTTGCTTATTGGCGGTGACTTCAACTTGATGCGCTCTCCTTTGGATAAAAACTCTCCTAATTTCTCTTGGTCGCTTGCTGACGCGTTTAATGATTTTATTCAGGACTCCGCTATCCGCGAAGTGCCTAGGGTGGGTGCCCGCTTCACTTGGACGAACCATCAAACGACTCCTATTCGATCTATTCTTCATCGCATTTTCATATGCCCCAGATGGGATTCCTTGCTCCCTCGGGCCTCCCTTCGGGCTCTGCCCATCGTGGGGTCTGATCATGCGCCCCTGATTCTTGATGATGGGATCCATTCCGTCTCCTCACCGCGGTTTCAGTTCGACGCTTCTTGGCTCCTGGTTGATGGTTTTGCTGATCTGATTGCGCATAAAATTTCCTCCTTCTTATCTTCTGCTCGCCGCTCTTTTGGACCGATGGACGACTGGCACCAATGCTCATACCACCTCCGAAAATTTCTCTATGGATGGGCTAAGAACCACGCTGCTGAGTCATGGTGTCACAAGGATCGACTTGCTTCCCAAATTGGCTCCATGGACGTGCACGTGGATGGCCCTGGTCTCTCTCCTCCTGAATGGCAGGCTCGTTATGATTTAGAAGAGGCCCTTTTGGACTTGCACCGTTGAGAAGAAATATACTGGAGACAAAGGGGCACCATTAATTGGACTTTGAAAGGCGACTCCCCTACTGCGTACTTCTTTGCCATTGCTAACGGTAGGCATCGTCGTTGCATGATTGATAGCTTGATCATCAATAATGTCAGGGTGTCTGATCACTCCCTGATTATGTCGCACGTTGTAGACTTCTTTTTCTCTCTCCTATCCGCTAAGCCTGAGGTGGGCTTTAGATTGGCTAACTCCTTCTGGGCTTCTCAGGAGAAGGTGTCTAGCGATGATAACATAGCCTTGTTGATCCCTCCCCTTTGATGAGGAGATTTTTGAAAGGATTTGCTCTGCTAATACCAATGCAGCCTCGGGCCCAGACGGCGTTTCCATCCCCCTTTTTAGGCAGTTCTGGCCCCAGCTGCAGGGCCTTATCCAGGCTATCATTCAAGGCTTCTGGTTGGGTACCATTGACATTTCACAGTTAAATTACGCTGTGCTTACTCTTATCCCTAAAGTCAAAGGGGCAGACTTGATCACTCAATTTCGACCTATAGCCCTGATTAATAACTTCGCTAAGCTTCCAGCTAAAGGCTTTGCTACTAGGCTCTCCCCAATCACTCATCGCACTCTTAGCCCTTTCCAATCGGTGTTCGTAAAGGGCAGGTTTATATTAGATGGTATTCTTTGTCTCCATGAGATTGTGCATGACCTACGAGTCCGGGGCTCCAAAGCGGTGATTTTAAAACTTGACTTTGAAAAAGCCTACGACTCGGTTAGTTGGAATTTCCTCAGACAAGTGCTTCTAGCCAAGGGCTTCGATGGTGCGTTGGTTCACAGACTTATGCAGTTGGTCACGGGTGGCCACACGGCAGTTTTGGTCAACGGGAACATTAGTCACTTCTTTGCTAACAGTAGCGTCCTGAGGCAGGGTGACCCGTCTTCTCCCCTCCTCTTCAACTTTGTGGCTGACTCTCTCTCTCTCTCTCATATTCTGACTCGGGCTGCTGCTGCTGGCCACATCACTCCTGTCAGCCCTCACCTCGTCCCTAATGGCATCTCTCACTTACAATATGCGGATGATACTATCATTATGGTTGAATTGAATGAAGCTAGCATAATACATCTGAAGTTCCTTCTCCTTTGCTTTGAAGATCTATCTGGTCTCAAGATTAATTTTGCTAAGAGTGGAGTCATTGTTACTGGGGTCTCGGATGTTGAGGCCCAAAGAGTTGCTCATCTTCTTAATTGCTCCCTTGGCTCTTTTCCTTTAAAATATCTCGGCCTTCCGGTCTCTCCCCACAAGCTGCTGGCTAAAGATTTTGCTCCGGCTGTCACTAAGGTGGGCAATCGGGTCTTGCCATGGAGAGGCCGCTACAACACCCAACCAGGCAAGGTCGCCCTAACCAACGCTTTCTTGTCTTCCCTCCCCATGTTTTTGATGGGCTTCTACCTCCTTTTGGGAGGGACACATGATGTCTACTACACAACCTTCTTCTTGTAGACGTTGTTGGGCCTCCAAGTGCAGAGGTTTGTAGGACAGTAGCAAATTTCCCTCAAGTGGATGACCCAAGGTTTATCAATCCGTGGGAGGCGTAGGATGAAGATGGTCTCTCTCAAACAACCCTGCAACCAGTAGATTGTATAGGTGCACTAGTTCGGCGAAGAGATAGTGATGCAAGTGCAATATGGATAGTAGATATAGGTTTTTGTAATCTGAAAATATAAAAACATCAAGGTAACTAATGATAAAAGTGAGCACAAATGGTATTGCAATGCTAGGAAACAAGGCCTAGGTAACACTAGTGCAAGTTCTCTCAACAATAATAACATAATTGGATCATATAACTATCCCTCAACATGCAACAAAGAGTCACTCCAAAGTCACCAATAGCGGAGAACAAACGAAGAGATTATTGTAGGGTACGAAGCCACCTTAAAGTTATCCTTTTTGATTGATCTATTCAAGAGTCCGTAGTAAAATAACATGAAGCTATTCTTTCCATTCAATCTATCATAGAGTTCGTACTAGAATAACACCTTAAGACACAAATCAACCAAAACCCTAATGTCACCTAGATACTCCAATGTCAACTCAAGTATCCGTGGGTATGATTATACGATATGCATCACGCAATCTCAGATTCATCTATTCAACCAACACAAAGAACTTCAAAGAGTGCCCCAAAGTTTATTCCGGAGAGTCAAGACGAAAACGTGTACCAACCCCTATGCATAAGTTCACGAGGTCAAGAAACTCGCAAGTTGATCACCAAAACATACATCAAGTGGATCACGTGATATCCCATTGTCACCACAGATAAGCACATGCAAGACATACATCAAGTGTTCTCAAATCCTTAAAGACTCAATCTGATAAGATAACTTCAAAGGAAAACTCAATCCATTACAATAGAGTAGAGGGGGAGAAACATCATAAGATCCAACTATAATAGCAAAGCTCACGATACATCAAGATCGTACAACCTCAAGAACACGAGAGAGAGAGAGAGATCAAACACATAGCTGCTGGTACATACCCTTAGCCCCGAGGGAGAACTACTCCCTCCTCTTCATGGAGAGCACCGAGATGATGAAGATGGCCACCGGAGAGGGATTCCCCCCTCCTGCAGGGTGCCAGAACGGGTCTAGACTGGTTTTCGATGGCTACGGAGGCTTCTGGCGGTGGAACTCCCAATCTATTCTGCCCCTCGATGTTTTTAGGGTATATGGATATATATATATAGGCGAAAGAAGTCGGTCAGGGGAGCCACGAGGGGCCCACGAGGGTGGGGGCGCGCCTAGGGGGCAGGTGTGCCTCCCTGCCTCGTGGCCACCTCGAAGCTTCCTTGACTTCAACTCTAAGTCCCATGGATCATGTTCGTTCCAAAAATCACGCTCCCGAAGGTTTCATTCCGTTTGGACTCCGTTTGATATTCCTTTTCTGTGAAACACTGAAACAAGGGAATAAACAGAAACTGGCACTGGGCTCTGGGTTAATAGGTTAGTCCAAAAAATAATACAAAAGTGCATAATAAAGCCCATAACATCCAAAACAGATAATATAATAGCATGGAACAACCAAAAATTATAGATACGTTGGAGACGTATCAGCATCCACAAGCTTAATTCCTGCTCGTCCTCGAGTAGGTAAATGATAAAAACAAAATTTTTGATGTGGAATGCTACCTATATTTCTCTAAGTAATTCTCTTTATTGTGGCATGAATGTTCAGATCCATAAGATTCAAGATAAAAGTTTAATATTGACATAAAAATAATAATACTTAAAGCATACTAATAAAGCAATCATGTCTCCTCAAAATAACATGGCCAAAGCAAGCTATCCCTACACAATCATATAGTATGGCTATGCTCCATCTTCACCACACAAAGTATTTAAATCATGCACAACCCCGATGACAAGCCAAGCAATTGTTTCATACTTTTGGTGTTCTCAAAAAATTTCAATCTTCACGCAATACATGAGCGTGAGCCATGGATATAGCACTATAGGTGGAATAGAATGGTTGTTGTGGAAAAGACAAAACGGAGAAGATAGTCTCACATCAACTAGGCGTATCAATGGGCTATGGAGATTCCCATCAATAGATATCAATGTGAGTGAGTAGGGATTGCCATGCAACGGATGCACTAGAGCTATAAGTGTATGAACGCTCAACAAAAGGAACTAAGTGGGTGTGCATCCAACTTTCTTGCTCACGAAGACCTAGGGCAATTTGAGGAAGCCCATCATTGGAATATACAAGCCAAGTTCTATAATGAAAGATTCCCACTAGTATATGAAAGTGACAACATAGGAGACTCTCTATCATGAAGATCATGGTGCTACTTCAAAGCACAAGTGTGGTAAAAGGATAGTAGCATTGCCCCTTCTCTCTTTTTCTCTCATTTTTTGTTTTTTTGGGCCTTCTCTTTTTTATGGCCTCTTTTGTCTTTTCTTTTTTTTTCGTCCAGAGTCTCATCCCGACTTGTGGGGGAATCATAGTCTCCATCATCCTTTCCTCACGGGGACAATGCTCTAATAATGAAGATCATCACACTTTTTTTTACTTACAACTCAAGAATTACAACTCAATACTTAGAACAAGATATGACTCTATATGAATGCCTCCGGCGGTGTACCAGGATGTGCAATGACCCATGAGTGACATGTATGAAAGTATTATGAACGGTGGCTTTGCCACAAATACAATGTCAACTACATGATCATGCATAGCAATATGACAATGATGAAGCGTGTCATAATAACAGAACAGTGGAAAGTAGCATGGCAATATATCTCGGAATGGCTACGGAAATGCCATAATAGGCAAGTATGGTGGCTGTTTTGAGGAAGGTATATGGTGGGTTTATGGTACCGGCGAAAGTTGCGCGGTACTCGAGAGGCTAGCGATGGTGGAAGGGTGAGAGTGCGTGTAATCCATGGACTCAATATTAGTCATAAAGAACTCACATACTTATTGCAAAAATCTATTAGTTATCGAAACAAAGTACTACGTGCATGATCCTAGGGGGATATATTGGTAGGAAAAGACCATCGCTCATCCCCGACCGCCACTCATAATGAAGACAATCAATAAATAAATCATGCTCCGACTTCATCACATGACGGTTCACCATACGTGCATGCTACGGGAATCACAAACTTTAACACAAGTATTTCTCAAATTCACAACTACTCAACTAGCATGACTCTAATATCACCATCTTCATATCTCAAAACAATCATCAAGTATCAAACTTCTCATAGTATTCAATGCACTTTATATGAAAGTTTTTATTATATCCCTCTTGGATGCCCATCATATTAGGACTACATTCATAACCAAAGCAAATTACCATGCTGTTTAGGACTCTCAAAATAATATAAGTGGCGCATGAGAGTTCATCTATTTCTATAAAATAAAACCACCACCGTGCTCTAAAAAGATGTAAGTGAAGCACTAGAGCAACAACAAACTACTCCGAAAGATATAAGTGAAGATCAATGAGTAGTCAAATAATTATGCAACTATATGAAGACTCTCTAACATTTAAGAATTTTAGATCTTGGTATTTTCTTCAAACAGCAATCAAAACTAAAGAAAATAAAATGACGCTCCAAGCAGAACACATATCATGTGGTGAATAAAAATATAGCTCCAAGTAAAGTTACCGATGAACGAAGACGAAAGAGGGGATGCCTTCCGGGGCATCCCCATGCTTAGGCCTTTTGGTGTCCTTGGATTTTACCTTGGGGTGCCTTGGGAATCCCCAAGCTTAGGCTCTTTCCACTCCTTATTCCTTAGTCCATCGAATCTTTACCCAAAACTTGAAAACTTCACAACACAAAACTTAACAGAAAACTCGTAAGCTCCGTTAGTATAAGAAAATAAATCACCACTTAGTTACTGTTGTGAATTCATTCTAAATTCATATTGGTACAATATCTACTGCATTCCAACTTCTCTATGGTTCATACCCTCCGATACTACTCATAGATTCATCAAAATAAGCAAACAACACATAGAAAACAGAATCTATAAAAAACAGAACAATATGTAGTAATCTGTAGGTTTCGAATACTTCTGTAACTCCAAAAATCCGGAGAAATTAGGAAGTCCTAGGAAATTTGTATATTGATCTACTTCAGTTGGAATTGGTATTTTATCGCTCTCTGGTAAAAAAAAGAAAATTATTCTCGTGAGGGCATACTTTCTGTTTTTTACAACAAAATCAAATAACAACCACCCAAGAAGATCCTAAAGGCTTTACTTGGCACAAACACTAATTCAAAGCATAAAACCACATCTAACCAGAGGCTAGATGAATTACTCCCTCCGTTCCTTGATATAAGGTGTATAGATTTTTTAGAAAAAGCTCGAAATATAAGGTGTCTTGCGTCGCACCACTCGTTTGAATAATTTTTTTAGGGATTTGATTACATTTACTTATATTAGGCAAACTCCTCTATTTTCTCATGTCAATTAGTTAGGTGTAATCTCGTCCAAAACTTGTGAAATTTTCACTCCACGTGCGTTCTTAGTTTTCGTGCCAAAAACTATACACCCTATATTTAGGAACGGAGGGAGTATTTATTACTAAACAGGAGCAAAAAGTGAGGAGCAAAAATAAAAATTGGGTTGCCTCCCAACAAGCGCTATCATTTAACGCCCCTAGCTAGGCATGGTGATTTCAGTGATGCTCACATAAAGGATAAAAATTGAAACATAAAGAGAGCATCATGAAAATATGACCAACACATTTAATTCTAACCCTCTTCCTATGCATGGGGATTTTGTGAGCAAACAACTTATGGGAACAATAATC
The DNA here is from genome assembly GCF_018294505.1 of Triticum aestivum. Lineage (NCBI taxonomy): Eukaryota > Viridiplantae > Streptophyta > Magnoliopsida > Poales > Poaceae > Triticum > Triticum aestivum. The sequence goes on along the minus strand of NC_057809.1, from coordinate 522,964,076 downwards.
AACTAGCATAGGAGGGCAAGACAAGCATAACTTCAAAACTTTAAGCACATAGAGAGGAAACTTGATATTATTGCAATTCCTACAAGCATATGTTCCTCCCTCATAATAATTTTCAGTAGCATCATGAATAAATTCAACAATATAACCATCACATAAAGCATTCTTTTTCATGATCTACAAGCATAGAAATTTTATTACTCTCCACATAAGCAAAATTCTTCTCATTCGGAATAGTGGGAGTATCATAAGAAAATCGAATACTATAAATTGTTTCCATATTAAAAGAGTAATGTTCAGAAAAGGGGTAATCATAATCATGACAAGTTTTATAAATATAATTGTCGGTGTCAAAACCGGCGGATCTCGGGTAGGGGGTCCCGAACTGTGCGTCTAGGCCGGATGGTAACAGGAGGCAGGGGACACGATGTTTTACCCAGGTTCGGGCCCTCTTGATGGAGGTAAAACCCTACGTCCTGCTTGATTAATATTGATGATATGGGTAGTACAAGAGTAGATCTACCACGAGATCAGAGAGGCTAAACCCTAGAAGCTAGCCTATGGTATGATTGTATGTTATGGTTGTTGTCCTATGGACTAAAACCCTTCGGTTTATATAGACACCGGAGAGTGTTAGGGTTACACAAGGTCGGTTACAAAGGAGGAGATATTCATATCCGTATTGCCTAGCTTTCCTTCCACACCAAGTAGAGTCCCATCCGGACACGAGACGAAGTCTTCAATCTTGTATCTCCATAGTCTAACAGTCCGGCCAATGGAGATAGTCCGGTTGTCCGGAGACCCCCCTAATCCAGGACTCCCTCAGTAGCCCCTGAACCAGACTTCAATGACGATGAGTCCAGCGCGCAGTATTGTCTTCGGCATTGCAAGGCGGGTTCCTTCTCCGAATACACCTCAGAAGAATTTGAATACGAGGATAGTGTCCGACCCTGCAAAATAAGTTCCACATTCCACCGTAGAGAGAATAATATTTTCGCAGATCCAATTCGCTGGCTTGTTTTGGCAGCACGCCGTTACATCATGGCCCGGTGATTATTCGAACCATTTCTTTTAACCAGCCCTGCACATAACGCGATGCAGTTTTTTGACACATCTTGTCAAAGCAGAGATCGTGTCCCCTTATTACGGGATTCTCAATAATACGGGCGTGGGTAACCCAACCGCGCCATCAATTGCGGCGCTTGGGGGATAAGCGAGTTTTACCAGGCAAGTGGGGATGCTTAGTTTCGTCCGCCCATATAAAGGGATAAGGATTCACCTTTCTATACACGCCTTCTTCCTTCCTTACCCATCCATTTTCGCACACTCGAGCTCTAGCGCCCAAGTCCGCACTTCCCACCTCGACCTTCTCCAATCATGTCCGCAGCGGGAGGCAAGTGGATGGTCTCCTCCGTCACGGAGGGAGACATCAAGAAATTGAGGAGAGCCGGATACCTGCCCGACGACATCGCGCATCGGCTCCCAAATGAGGGGCAGCTCATCCCCACCCCCAGGCCCCATGAGAGGGTAGTATTCCTCACCCATTTCCTCCGCGGACTGGGATTCCCTCTCCATCCCTTCGTCCGGGGGCTCATGTTTTATTACGGCCTGGATTTCCACGATCTGGCCCCGAATTTCATCCTCAACATCTCGGCGTTTATCGTCGTGTGCGAGGCCTTCCTCCGCATCAAGCCCCACTTCGGCTTATGGTTGAAGACCTTCAATGTCAAGCCGAAGGTGGTGGGCGGCCGCCAGGCGAAGTGCGGAGGCGCCATGGTGGGCAAGATGCCCAACATAACAAGGCTCGAGGGCTCCTTTGTGGAAACCATAAAGGGGTGGCAATCGGGGTGGTTCTATATCACCGAGCCGTGCGACCCTGCATGGGTAGCGGCCCCCGAGTTCCGATCTGGCATCCCCACGCGGCTCACCTCCTAGAAAGAGAAGGGTCTGTCCTGGGCTAGTTCGAAAGAGCTGACCGGACTCCAAACATGTATTCAAAACATAGTGGACAAGAAGCTCAAGCTTGTCAACATAGTCCAAGTTATGCTCATCCGACGGATACTCCCGTGCCAACAACGGGAGTTCAACTTGTGGGGGTTCAGTCCGGCGCAGCACCAAACTCTGAACAGGCTCTTCGACACGACTCATGAAGATGCTTGGAGGGTGCTGTTCAAAAGTGCCGAGGTCCCCCCCCCTATTACTGAGGATCGCGGATTTAGCGCGAAGCGCCAAGCCAGTGCGGTAAGCCGATTTACCTTTCACAGGATACTATTATTTTTTATATAGATTGACTCTATGCGGGATCTAAACTCCCGTACCTTTGACAGGACTGGCAGAAGATGGCCGGACAGATCGATTGTCCGGCTCCTTTGCCCGAAGGCCCCGCAAACGCTCTTCTGGCGAAGATGCTGACTCTGACCCCTTATAAGGTGCCGGAGAAGACCAAGAAGGCCAAGGGAATCCGTAAGAGTTCCCGACGCCAGGCGTCGTCGGACTCACCGTCCGATGACTCTGCGGCGCACTCTTCCCCCGAAGACGAGGAGGAAGAAGAAGAAGAAGAAGAAGAAGAAGAAGATGCTCCCCCACCTACTGGGGGAGACAAGAAAAGGAAGGCCGCCCCAACTGGGGAGGCCGGAGGGTCCAAGAAGGGAAGGACTCTCCTTTCGGACAGTTCCACCGCCGCCGACGAAGGTGAAGGCGAGTGGTTGCCCAGGGTCAAGCCCCCGGGGAGATCGTAAGTATTCAGATACCAGAGTAACTCCTAGGATTCCTCTATCGCACTGCTTTCCCTAACGCCGAACGCAATTATGGAGGCCGCCATGAGCCAGTATCGATGCATCATCGGACGGCTCCTTGGGCTTGTCGTACATGGATAGCGATCCAGTCCCGACCGCCACCTCCCCTCATCCTGCCGACGATGCCGAGGTGTTGTCTCAAGAGGCACCGGATCAAGGGGAGACAGTCCTCAAGGCGCCTCAAGGTGACCTTCCGGACTCCGGGAGCCGCGGGGACGGGGCCCCCAAGAGCTCCGAGTTCGGCCCTCAGACGAACACCGTGCCGGACCCTCCAGCAGTTCCGGGCTCAGGCAGGCGGCCTCCTTCTAAGAGGGGCAAGACGCCAGTGCCGGTGACCTCTGTCCATCCAGAGGCACCGGACAATCTGCTCGAAGTGCTTCGTAGCGCTTCCATCGACGAGGAGCACCGCACTATCATGAGTGCGGTGATCCAGAAGGTTCAGTCCGCCCAGAGCGGATTGACTGAAGCCTGTGCCAGCCTTCTAACGGGCTTTGAGGTAAGTGTTTTAAAATGTAGTAGAAATATTACCGCATAGATAGTAGCCCCTGATGCTTTGTTTGGTGTTCATGAAGAAAAGCCGAACAGAGGATCAAATAATATCGTAGGAGTCTAATATAAGTATGTCAATATGCGTATGCAGGCTTCGCTGCTGGCGTCCGCCGCACTGACTGCGGAGGTCGCCGTACTGAAGCAGGACCTCGAGAGGTCCAAGAAAGAGCTCGGCCTTGCCAAGAGGCAGCTCGAGGAGAATAAGGGTAAGTAATACCCCGTCTATAGATATGTATATATAAAAAAGGACGCGATTGCAAAATGACAGGATCATTGTATGTTTGCCAGGGGCCACGACCGAGGTGGCGACCCTGAAGCAAGTGCTAACCAAGGCCGAAGATACAGCGGCCAAGGAGCGCACCGAGCGAGAGAAGCACGAGGCTCGGGTGGGCGAGGTGCAGCAAGAGCTCCAGGCTCTTGTGGTGAAGCACGAGGCGTTGGAGCGTGACTCCAAGACGCGGGAGTCTGAGCTTGTCGTGGCCCTCGAGAGTGTAAAAAGTGCCAAGGCCGAAGCCCAAAAGGCCCTCCAAGAGATCGACGCGATGAAGAAGATAGCTGCGGGTAAGGCTTTCTATATGCAAAGCAAGCAAGTAAAAGTAAATTACCGATTACTTACCCGGATCCGGAGCTCTTCAGGAGCATTCGCAGATTTGCCCCGCAGTGTGTCCGATCCCGCACAATTTTACCAGGACGAGGACGGAAGCTCGACGGAGAAGCTGTTCTGGTCTCAGTATGCTGAGGCCGAACATCCAGTGCCAATGAGCGACCAGCTGAAGCAGATGGTCGAGCTACATAAGGCGGCCGATCAGGCCATGAAGAGCTTTATAGTCCGGTTGTGGCCTGGCGACGCCCTTCCGAACAGCTTCTTCGGCCTGGTGAGGCGGCTCGTGGATGCCTGCCCGCGGCTGGAGGTCGTCAAGCAATCTGTCTGCATTGAAGGTGCACGCCGGGCTTTCACCCGTGTGAAATTGCAGTGGGTCAAGCTAGACGTCGTGAAGCTGATCAAGGAGGGGCCGCCAGAGGGCAAGGAGCACCGCCACCCCGAGATGTACTACGAGGATGTTCTGCCGGGCGCCCGTCTCATCGTGGACGAGTGTTCGAAAGATGTAATATTTGAATGAGACTTGCTCGTTTTATCCGGTATGTATGAAAACTTGTTTCATATGCGCTATGCAATGCTTGTTGGAATTTAAAATATTACCTTATGTTTGGCTGTTTATCCAATCTGAGAGATGGCTGGTCCTCGGCTTCTGCCCCCATGCCACGAGTGCTGGGGTGTTCGGGATAAAATTGAGCACTCTTGTTCCCATGTTTGGGTCCTTCGAGGGAGGTGCTCAGCGCAACGAACAAGGCAACCGGACTAATAATGCTTTATCACTCTCACTTAGCCATAGAATTCTATAATTTTAAATTTCGGCGAAGCCCCTGGTATTCGAAAGGCCGAATTCGGGGCGCGATCCACGCCTGTAAGTCGGATAGGGCCGGCCCCTCGCCCTAAGCGGCATAAGCCTTTAGGGACTCAAAAAACCTCGCCGAACAGCGACCCGTCTCTAGCCTTATCATGACAGTCAGTTTTAGCTTTCTCTACTGAGGTGCTCAACCGGGCAGAACTGGGGCACAATCGCAGTAGTTCTCCTAGCGCTACCTTAGCTGATAGAGCGGAACGTAAGGTACCAAAACATAGGAGCCGGGCAAACCCAACATTTGACCAAAGACATGATTCGGAGCTAAAGCATATAATGCTATAAGTTCGGGGTGCCGCACTTGTGAAAGTGTTCGAACTTTTCACACCGCATTGTGGGGTACGTAAGCCCCTGGTGTATTGCCGTACCAGAGTGTACGGTTGCAAGGCGTCATTAATGAACACACACACACACACACACACACACACACACACACACACACACACATATATATATATATATATATATATATATATATATAACAAGAATGCAATAATAGTCGTAATGTCATGCATTGTTTATTGAAAAATTGCATTAAAGCAGAGTGATACAGATAGTGCGATAAGAAAAGAGTAGGACTATGTCCCTTCCAAGGGCAAGCTGAGGGATGATATGAAATCGAATATTTCGCTCGTTACTGTAATCAACCTGGGAATTCCGTGGTATAACGTAGTTGTCTGCCTCCTTGGTTGCTGCATCATGTGTTCGGCGATAGTGCAGCCGGACAGTGTTTCCAAAGATTAAGGTCCTGAAAGAAAAAGAAAAATAACCAAACGGGAAGCCCCTAGTGCGGTTTAGGCCGCGTTTTGGGGCGTGCCGCAGTTGTGCCCCCCTCCCCACCTGTGCCCATGGTATTTTTAATGCGTAATTATGTATGCGCGACACGAATATCGCCGTTGGGCTGGGATTGGGGTGGCCGCCTTATTGCTACGCGAGCTCAGATCGCGCCAGGCGGTCTATTTGCCGATTGCCCGAGCGCGCTTGAAAGTGTCCGGGCTTTGAAGCGCCGAACTGGTTGATTGCCTTGAGAGGCTGCTTTGCGCTTCTACTGCGAGGGTCGCGGTGTGCTCCTCTGTTCGGAGAGAGCGCTCTGTGTTTCCATTGACTGTAATAACTCCGTGAGGTCCTGGCATCTTGAGCTTGAGGTATGCATAATGCGGTACCGCACTGAATCTAGCGAATGCGGTTCGCCCGAGCAGCGCGTGATAACCACTGCGGAACGGAACTATATCGAAGATTAACTCTTCGCTTCGGAAATTATCCGGGGATCCGAAGACCACTTCCAGTGTAATTGAGCCTGTGCAATGGGCCTCTACACCTGGAATGACGCCCTTAAAGGTCGTTTTTGTGGGTTTGATCCTTGAGGGGTCTATACCCATTTTGCGCACTGTGTCCTGATAAAGCAGGTTCAGGCTGCTGCCGCCGTCCATAAGGACTCGAGTGAGGTGAAATCCGTCGATGATTGGGTCTAGAAACAGTGCGGCGAATCCGCCATGACGGATACTAGTGGGGTGGTCCCTGCGATCGAAGGTGATTGGACAGGAGGACCAAGGGTTGAACTTTGGGGCGACTGACTCCAACACATATACGTCCCTGAGCGCACGCTTCCGCTCCCTCTTGGGGATGTGGGTTGCGTATATCATGTTCACCGTCCACACTTGCGGGGGAAACCTCTTTTGTCCTCCAGTGTGCGGCTGCCGAGGCTCCTCCTCGTCATCACTATGCGGTCCCTTGTCCTTGTTTTCGGCAATTAACTTGCCGGCCTGCTTGAACACCCAACAATCCCTCTTGGTGTGATTGGCTGGCTTGTCTGGGGTGTCGGGTATTTGACACGAGCGATCGAGTATATGGTCCAAGCTGGACAGACACGACGTACTTTGTTTGAATGGCTTTTTCCGGTGACCGGGTTTAGAGCCTTTGAATCCGGCATTGATTGCCTTATCCTTAGTATTGTCGCTGTTAATGCGGCGCTTATGCTTGTTGCGACGTGACCTGCTATTGCCGTCCTTGGTATCTGAGGTACCATGGTTCTTTGATATGTTATTACTGCAAGCCAGCCAGCTGTCTTCTCCCGCACAAAAGCGGGTCATGAGCGTCGTGAGAGCTGCCATAGATTTTGACTTTTCCTGACCAAGGTGTCGGGCTAGCCACTCGTCTCGGATGTTGTGCTTGAAAGCCGCTAAGGCCTCCGCATCCGGACAGTCGACGATTTGATTTTTCTTTGTAAGGAACTGAGTCCAGAATTGCCTGGCCGACTCTTCTGGCTACTGAATTATGTGGCTCAAGTCATCGGCGTCTGGAGGTTGCACATAAGTGGCCTAAAAGTTGTCGAGGAATGCGGCTTCCAGATCTTCCCAACAGCTAATGGAGTCCGCTGGCAAGCTATTAAGCCAATGCCACGCTGGTCCTTTGAGCTTTAGTGGGAGGTATTTGATGGCGTGTAAGTCATCGCCGCGGGCCATGTGGATGTGGAGGAGGAAATCCTCAATCCATACTGCGGGATCTGTTGTGCTGTCGTATGATTCAGTATTTATAGGTTTGAAACCTTCTGGGAATTGATGTTCCATTACTTCGTCTGTGAAGCATAAGGGGTGTGTGGCGCCTCTGTATTGGGATATATCGCGACACAGCTCGAATGGGTCTTGCCCGCTGTGTTCGGCCCGACCGGATTTGCTTTTACTGTATCCGGCGTGACGTTTGTCGTCTCGCAGAGTGGTGCACCCTCGTGATCCGTAGATCGATCTTGAATGCTTTGCCTTGTCCTCCAATATGTCTCGCAGGTCTGGCGTATCTCCCCATGCCTTTTTATTTGAATGGCGTTAGGGTGGAGGCTAAGCTTTTGGCTGGAATGCCTCTCTATCGCGGCCACGAGGTGGCTGATCAGCCGTATCATACGCTTCTTCCTCCAGTCGGGGAAGTAACCTGCGCCTTGGGTAACTCTTGGAGGGATGCTCGAGTTTATATTCCTCGGCCGCGAGGACTTCAGTCCATTTGTTAGCTAGCAGATCTTGATCAGCTTGAAGCTGCTGCTGCTTTTTTTTCCAGGCTATTTGCCGTGGCCATAAGCCGGCGCTTGAAGCGCTCTTGTTCGACGGGATCCTCTGGTACGGCGAATTCATCGTCACCGAGGCTTGCCTCGTCTTCAGAGGGGGGCATGTGATCATCCTCCTCCTCTCCGTCTACCGCTCTCTCAGGAGAGCTGGCTCCTTCGTCCTCCTGCTCTAAATCTTGCTGGAGGGGATTGTTGTTGTCTTCGGCACTATCCGGAGTGTTATTATCTCTTGTGCCGGTATCACCACTTTTGCTTTGGCGGGACTTAGAGCGGCGCCGCTGACGTTGGCGCTTGGGTTGCTTCTTGGAGGGGTCATCCTCCGCTATCTCATCGCCATTGCCTTCGTTGGGTGTATCCACCATGTATATGTCATATGACGAGGTGGCTTTCCAGTGCCCTATAGGTGCTGGTTCATGTTCATCTCCTACATCGCCGTCCATACCGTCGATGTCTTCGGAGTCGAAGTCAAGCATGTCGGTTAAATCATCGACAATGGCTACAAAGTGGGTGGTGGGTGGGCGTCGAATTTCTTCGTTGTCCGCATCCCAATCCTGTTGGCCATAATCCGGCCAGGGCTCTCCTGACAAAGAGAGAGACCTTAGTGAATTCAGAATGTCGCCGAAGGGCGAGTGCTGAAAGATATGCGCGGCGGTGAATTCCATGACCGGCGCCCAATCGGATTCGATTGGCAGGGGCACGGATGGTTCGGAGTCAGAAAAAGAGTCCGACACCTTGGAGTCATGGGCTGCGCAGAGGATTATGCTGGTGTTTGGCTCGATCGCCGTTGAGACTGCAGCCCCTGAGGCGGTGTCTAGCCACCCATCCTCGATTGGCGCAGTTGGCTCCGAGCTAAGGGTCGGAGCTGATGCGGGCGCGGCCTCTGGGTACTGTTCGGCGGCAGAGCTAGGTCATACCCATCGCGACAGTACGACGCGCCCAGCTGTGGCTCGAATCCGTCGAAGATCAAGTCTCCGCGGATGTCGGCCGTGTAGTTCAAACTTCCAAATCTGACCTGATGGCCAGGGGCGTAGCTTTCAATCTGCTCCAGATGGCCAAGCGAATTAGCCCGCAGTGTAAAGCCGCCGAATACGAAGATCTGACCGGGAAAAAAAGCCTCACCCTAGACCGCATCGCTATCGATGATAGTAGGAGCCATCAAGCCTAACGGCGGCGACACAGAGGAACTCTCAATGAAAGCACCAATGTCGGTGTCAAAACCGGCGGATCTCGGGTAGGGGGTGCCGAACTGTGCGTCTAGGCCGGATGGTAACAGGAGGCAGGGGACACGATGTTTTACCCAGGTTCGGGCCCTCTTGATGGAGGTAAAACCCTACGTCCTGCTTGATTAATATTGATGATATGGGTAGTACAAGAGTAGATCTACTTCGAGATCAGAGAGGCTAAACCCTAGAAGCTAGCCTATGGTATGATTGTATGTTATGGTTGTTGTCCTACGGACTAAAACCCTTCGGTTTATATAGACACCGGAGAGGGTTAGGGTTACACAAGGTCGGTTACAAAGGAGGAGATATTCATATCCGTATTTCCTAGCTTGCCTTCCATGCCAAGTAGAGTTCCATCCGGACACGAGACGAAGTCTTCAATCTTGTATCTTCATAGTCTAACAGTGCGGCCAATGGAGATAGTCCGGTTGTCCGGGGACCCCCTAATCCAGTACTCCCTCAATAATCTTCACTACTTTTTATAGCATAAGTATCATCACAATAATCATTATATGTAGCAACTTTGTTCTCATCATAATCGATTGAAACCTCTTCCAAGACAGTGGAATCATTACTAAAGAAAGTCATGACCTCTCCAAATCCACTTTCATAATTATCATAATAAGATTCAACATCCTCCAAAATAGTTGGATCATTACTTCCTAAAGTTGACACTCTTCCAAACCCACTTTCATCAATATAATCATCATAAGTAGGAGGCATGCTATCCTCATTATAAATTTGCATATCAAAACTTGGGAGACTAAAAATATCATCTTCATTAAATGTAGCATCCCCAAGCTTGGGACAAACATTAATTGCAGCAAATATATTCTCAAAAACATCATCTTCATCAAACATAGCATCCCCAAGCTTGGGCCTTTTCATATCATAAGCATAATCACTCTCATCATTAATAGTATGGACATCACCAATAGTATAGCAATTATCATCATCACAAGGAGTAATAGGAGCAACATCATTTGGGAGGGATACCTTTTTACCTTTGCTTCTCCGTCTTTTCTTTTTCTTCTTCACATCATGTGTGGGTTTAATCCTCTTTTCGTAGCTCCTTATTAATGAGATTGGACGAATAGGAGGCTTCTCCTATTTACCTGATTCATCATAAGAAATAATAGGAGGATATTGGGAAGCCTCTTCCCTTTCATTAGTATTCTCTTCATCCTCTATTTGTTTTCTTTTCTTTATGTAATTGGCAATATAAGGATTTTCAATGCAATTCACCACACAATACATATAAATTTCCTCTAGATCAAAATTCAGAACTCTATGAAGGGCAAATTCTGGAATAACCTTAGATATACGTTTCATTTCTTCATAACCCAAGAGCAAACTAAGTTCATTATGATGTGCAAGGGAAATCAAGTCATCACAATTTTTGGACACGATACGATCGTGGAACAATTTGCATTGGGTACTGAAATGATCACGTCCATTGCAAGGTTCACAAGTAGGGCCAAGAAAGTTTAAATTTTCAGCACAAACATCTAGCCTTTCTTGCAACCATTTAGTTTCCAAATACTTATGCCTCTTGCAAAATCTATCTTCCCTGTTTGGTATGTAATTGCAAACTCTATGCACTCCACAAAAATTGACATGCTTATAAGAGATATTTTCATCATGACTAGTGCAATCATCATTAGTACTATGGATATTCAAAGAGTTCATACTAATAACATTGCAATCATGCTCATCATTCAGAGATTTAGTGCCAAACATTTTATAGACTTCTTCTCCTAGCACTTGAGCACAATTTTCCTTCCCATCATTCTCACGAAAGATATTGAAAAGATGAAGCGTATGAGACAAACTCAATTCCATTTTTTGTAGTATTCTTTTATAAACTAAACTAGTAATAAAACAAGAAACAAAAAGATTCAATTGCAAGTTCTAAAGATATACCTTCAAGCGCTAACCTCCCCGGCAACGGCGCCAGAAAAGAGCTTGATGTCTACTACACAACCTTCTTCTTGTAGACGTTGTTGGGCCCCCAAGTGCAGAGGTTGTAGGACAGTAGCAAATTTCCCTCAAGTGGATGACCTAAGGTTTATCAATCCGTGGGAGGCGTAGGAAGAAGATGGTCTCTCTCAAACAACCCTGCAACCAAATAACAAAGAGTCTCTTGTGTCCCCAACACACCCAATACAATGATAAATTGTATAGGTGCACTAGTTCGGCGAAGAGATAGTGATACAAGTGCAATATGGATAGTAGATATAGGTTTTTGTAATCTGAAAATATAAAAACAGCAAGGTAACTAATGATAAAAGTGAGCACAAACGGTATTGCAATGCTAGGAAACAAGGCCTAGGGTTCATACTTTCACTAGTGCAAGTTCTCTCAACAATAATAACATAATGGGATCATATAACTATCCCTCAACATGCAACAAAGAGTCACTCCAAAGTCACCAACAGCGGAGAACAAACGAAGAGATTATTGTAGGGTACGAAACCACCTCAAAGTTATCCTTTCTGATCGATCTATTCAAGAGTCCGTAGTAAAATAACATGAAGCTATTCTTTCCGTTCAATCTATCATAGAGTTCGTACTAGAATAACACCTTCAGACACAAATCAACCAAAACCCTAATGTCACCTAGATACTCCAATGTCACCTCAATTATCCATGGGTATGATTATACGATATGCATCACACAATCTTAGATTCATCTATTCAACCAACACAAAGAACTTCAAAGAGTGCCCCAAAGTTTCTACCAGAGAGTCAATACGAAAACGTGTACCAGCCCCTATGCATAAGTTCACGAGGTCACGGAACTCGCAAGTTGATCACCAAAACATACATCAAGTGGATCACGTGATATCCCATTGTCACCATAGATAAGCACATGCAAGATATACATCAAGTGTTCTCAAATCCTTAAAGACTCAATCTGATAAGTTAACTTCAAAGGAAAACTCAATCCATTACAAGAGAGTAGAGGGGGGGGGAAACATCATAAGATCCAACTATAGTAGCCAAGCTCGCGATACATCAAGATCGTACCACCTCAAGAACACGAGAGAGAGAGAGAGAGAGATCAAACACATAGCTACTGGTACATACCCTCGGCCCTAAGGGAGAACTACTCCCTTCTCGTCATGGAGAGCACCGAGATGATGAAGATGGACACCGGAGAGGGATTCCCTCCTCCTGCAGGGTGCCAAAATGGGTCTAGATTGGTTTTAGGTGGCTACGGAGGCTTCTGGCGATGGAACTCCCGATCTATTCTGCCCCTCGATGTTTTTTCGGTACATGGATATATATAGGCGAAAGAAGTCGGTCAGGGGAGCCACGAGGGTGGGGGGCGCACCCAGGGGGGCAGGCGCGCCTCCCGGCCTCATGGCCACCTTGAAGCTTCCTTGACTTCAACTCCAAGTCTCCTGGATCACGTTCGTTCCAAAAATCATGCTCCCGAAGGTTTCATTCCGTTTGGACTCCGTTTGATATTCCTTTTCTACGAAACACTGAAACAAGGGAAAAAACAGAAATTGGCATTGGGCTCTGGGTTAATAGGTTAGTCCCAAAAATAATATAAAAGTGCATAATAAATCCCATAAACATCCAAAACAGATAATACAATAGCATGGAACAATCAAAAATTATAGATACGTTGGAGACGTATCGACACACACTGGTTTTGATTAGCACAGGGGTGCCTTCTACTAGAATTCGGCAGATAATAAGCGCAAATACATGATGGTGAAATGGAAATACATTTGTCGACCCAAAAACCTGGGTGGGTTAGGCAACACGGCTGTCATGAATAAATGCCTCATTTTAAAGTGGCGGTGGAAAATCATGTCTTCTGTGGAGTCTCCTTTGTGGCTCACCATTCTCAAGGCTAAGTACTTCCCGACGTCGAGCCCCATGTTTGCTTCCACCTCTGGTGGTTCCCATTTTTGGCATCAACTCGTTAAAGTTCGCCCAATTTTTTAATCCTTGGTCAAATTTATAGTCAGGATTGGCAGATTATTCGCTTTTTGTTAGACTAGTGGTGCGGGGAATCCACCCTCGCGGTGTCGTTCCCTACCTTGTTTTCTTATTGTTCTAATCCGGAGATCTCTATCTTCGAGCTCTCTCTAAATAACTGGGATCTAGACCTTCATAGAACGCTATCTCCTGAAGAGTTGGAAGATTGGCACCGCCTTATTGCTTGCTTCCCCTTGCTCTTTGAGGAAGAGGACTCGGTTGTCTGGCCTCATTCTTCTTCTAGTCGCTTTTCGGTTAAATCTGTTTATGCTAAACTCATCTCTGGCTCCCCCACGTCCAAGTTCAAGTGCATTTGGAGTGCCCGAATTCCTCCTGAGATCAAAATTTACATGTGGCAAGCTTTTCGTGGGAAGTTTCCTGCGGTGGATCAAATTCGGAAATGGAATGGTCTGGGCTCTGACAGATGCGCCTTATGCGGGGCCATCGAAAACACTGATCATATCTTCTTTCAGTGCTCTTTGGCTAAGTTTGTGTGGTGTTGTATTCGTTATTGGCTGCAAGTGAATTGGAATCCCTTGTCCTTTGTGGACTTGCGGAGACTGGCCAGCGGGCTATCTGGGGCTTCTAAAAGGATCTTCTAGGTTGGGTTTGCAGCGATTTGTTGGTCGTTGTGGACCACTAGAAACAAGTTTACCATTGAACACATCTTCCCGGCTAATCCTGTTAGTTGCTTATTTAAAACTGGTGTTTTCCTGCAGCAGTGGAGATTATTGATTAAGGAAGCGGACCACGAGGCTTTCGACGCCGTGGCATCCAGGATTCGAATCACGGCTTCCTCCTTGGTGCGCTGGCTTCGGGAGGCGTCTTAATTCTAGCTTCCTTATATCATTATCTATCATTTCTTTTGAAGGCTGGCCCGCGTGCCATGACTGGCTAGGTTGCCATGTATGCGACTTATTCTATCTGTTGTCCTGCTACTTTGTTTGCTTGGATGTTGGTTGTGCTACTCTTCTTGGTGGCTTTATTTATAAAGTCAGGCGTATGCCTTTTATCTAAGATAATAATAATTAACTAAAAATTCTTTTTGCAATTCTCGTTCATAAGAGTGGTTGTATTTTTATTTTTGAAAAAAGGGCTCTTTATTAATGCAAAATATACTAATACAAAAGCACATTATGCACACCCCAACATCTCTACAATTAGGGCGCACACATACCAATAAGTCACAAACAAAATCATAACAGACCAAAACTAAACCTACAATGAAGAGGTTGTGGGCCTATCCGAAGACTACGTCCATATGGTGTATAAACCTATTTGGTCTAGCTCCAACCCCAAGCACATCACGATAAACAATGGTCAACACTCCTGTCATTGTAGAAAAGATTAAAAGCAAAACTAATGTGTACTCCCTCCATCCGAAAAAGTTTGTCCCTCAAATGGATGTATCTAGCACCAAGTTAGTGCTAGATACATCAATTTGAGACACAAGCTTGGGACAAGCTTTTTCGGACAGGGAGAGTATGTTGGTAAATAATCCATAGGCAGGTGAATTTTTTGGAATTAAAACCAATTATTTCTACATAGGCATAGTATCCAAATAAAGGATAACACTCCAACCCTAATCAACGAGCAAAACTTATACGAAACTCCATCCGATCAATGGCCAAACATGTTGGCAACATTACACGGTGACCCTAAGTTGGATGCGACTGAAGGAAATATGCCCTAGAGGCAATAATAAAGTTATTATTTATTTCCTTATATCATGATAAATGTTTATTATTCATGCTAGAATTGTATTAACCGGAAACATAATACATGTGTGAATACATAGACAAACAAAGTGTCACTAGTATGCCTCTACTTGACTAGCTCGTTAATCAAAGATGGTTATGTTTCCTAACCATGAACAAGGAGTTGTTATTTGATTAACGGGATCACATCATTAGGTGAATGATCTGATTGACATGACCCATTCCATTAGCTTAGCACCCGATCGTTTAGTATGTTGCTATTGCTTTCTTCATGACTTATACATGTTCCTATGACTATGAGATTATGCAACTCCTGTTTGCCGGAGGAACTCTTTGTGTGCTACCAAACGTCACAACGTAAATGGGTGATTATAAAGGTGCTCTACAGGTGTCTCCAAAGGTACATGTTGGGTTGGCGTATTTCGAGATTAGGATTTGTCACTCCGATTGTCGGAGAGGTATCTCTGGGCCCTCTCGGTAATGCACATCACATAAGCCTTGCAAGCATTGCAACTAATGAGTTAGTTGTTAGATGATGTATTACGGAACGAGTAAAGAGACTTGCCGGTAACGAGATTGAACTAGGTATTGAGATACCGATGATCGAATCTCGGGCAAGTAACATACCGATGACAAAGGGAACAACGTATGTTGTTATGCGGTCTGACCGATAAAGATCTTTGTAGAATATGTAGGAGCCACTATGAGCATCCAGGTTCCGCTATTGGTTATTGACCGGAGACGTGTCTCGGTCATGTCTACATTATTCTCGAACCCGTAGGGTCCGCACGCTTAAGGTTTCGATGACAGTTATATTATGAGTTTATGAGTTTTGATGTACCGAAGTTAGTTCGGAGTCCCGGATGTGATCACGGACATGACGAGGAGTCTCGAAATGGTCGAGACATGAAGATTGGTATATTGGACGGCTATATTCGGACACCGGAAGTGTTCCGGGTGAGTTTGAAGAAAACCGGAGAGCTGGAGGGTTACCGGAACCCCCCCGGGAGAAGTAATGGGCCATATGGGCCTTAGTGGAAAGAGAGAGGGGCAGCCAAAGGTGGGCCGCGCGCCTCCTCCCCCCCTGGTCCGAATTGGGCTAGGAGAGGGGGGGGCGGCGCCCCCCTTTCCCTCTCCCTCCCCACTTCTTTCCCCCTCCTAGTAGGAGTCCTACTCCTACTAGGAGGAGGACTCCTCCTTGGCGCGCCTATAGGGCCGGCCGGCCTCCTCCCCTTGTTCCTTTATATACGGGGGAAGGGGGCACCCCTAGACACACAAGTTGATCCACGTGATCATATTCTTAGCCATGTGCGGTGCCCCCTTCCACCATAGTCCTCGATAATATTATAGCGGTGCTTAGGCGAAGCCCTGCGACGGTAGTGCATCAAGATCGTCACCACGACGTTGTGCTAACGGAACTCTTCCCCGACACTTTGCTGGATCGGAGTCCGTGGATCGTCATCGAGCTGAACGTGTGCTAAAACTCGGAGGTGCCGTAGTTTTGGTGCTTGATCGGTCGGGCCGTGAAGACGTACGACTACATCAACCACGTTGTGCTAACGCTTCCGTCGTCGATCTACAAGGGTACGTAGATCACACTCTCCCCTCTCGTTGCTATGCATCACCATGATCTTGCGTGTGCATAGGAATTTTTTTGAAATTACTACGTTCCCCAACAGTGGTATCAGAGCCTAGGTTTTATATGTTGATGTTATATGCATGAGTAGAACACAAGTGAGTTGTGGGCGATATAAGTCATACTGCTTACCAGCATGTCATACTTTGGTTCGGCGGTATTGTTGGACGAAGCGGCCCGGACCGACATTACGCGTACGCTTACGCGAGACCGGTTCTCCCGACGTGCTTTGCACATAGGTGGCTTGCGGGCGACAGTTTCTCCAACTTTAGTTGAACCGAGTGTGGCTACGCCCGGTCCTTGCGAAGGTTAAAACAGCACCAAGTTGACAAACTATCATTGTGGTTTTGATGCGTAGGTAAGATTGGTTCTTGCTTAAGCTCGTAGCAACCACGTAAAACTTGCAACAACAAAGTAGAGGACGTCTAACTTGTTTTTGCAGGGCATGTTGTGATGTGATATGGTCAAGACATGATGCCAAATTTTATTGTATGAGATGATCATGTTTTGTAACCGAGTTATCGGCAACTGGCAGGAGCCATATGGTTGTCGCTTTATTGTATGCAATGCAATCACGCTGTAATGCTTTACTTTATCACTAAGCGGTAGCGATGGTCGTGGAAGCATAAGATTGGTGAGACGACAATGATGCTACAATGGAGATCAAGGTGTCGCGCTGGTGATGATGATGATCATGATGGTGCTTCGGAGATGGTGATCACAAGCACAAGATAATGATGGCCATATCATATCACTTATATTGATTGCATATGATGTTTATCTTTTATGCATCTTATCTTGCTTTGATTGATGGTAGCATTATAAGATGACCCCTCACTAAATTATCCAAGTATAAGTGTTCTCCCTGAGTATGCACCGTTGCGAAAGTTCTTCGTGCTGAGACACCACGTGATGATCGGGTGTGATAGGCTCTACGTTCAAATACAACGGGTGCAAAACAGTTGCACACGCGGAATACTCAGGTTATACTTGACGAGCCAAGCATATACAGATATGGCCTCGGAACACGGAGACCGAAAGGTCGAGCGTGAATCATATAGCAGATATGATCAACATAGCGATGTTCACCAATGAAACTACTCCATCTCACGTGATGATCGGACATGGTTTAGTTGATTTGGATCACGTAATCACTTAGAGGATTAGAGGGATGTCTATCTAAGTGGGAGTTCTTAAGTAATCTGATTAATTGAACTTAAATTTATCATGAACTTAGTCCTGGTAGTATTTTGCAAATTATGTTGTAGATCAATAGCTCGCGTTGTTGCTTCCCTGTGTTTATTTTGATATGTTCCTAGAGAAAATTGTGTTGAAAGATGTTAGTAGCAATGATGCGGATTGGATCCGTGATCTGAGGTTTATCCTCATTGCTGCACAGAAGAATTATGTCCTTGATGCACCGCTAGGTGACGGACCTATTGCAGGAGCAGATGCAGACATTATGAACGTTTGGCTAGCTCAATATGTTGACTACTTGATAGTTTAGTGCACCATGCTTAATGGCTTAGAATCGGGACTTCAAAGACGTTTTGAACGTCATGGAGCATATGAGATGTTCCAGGAGTTGAAGTTAATATTTCAAGCAAATACCCGAGTTGAGAGATATGAAGTCTCCAACAAGTTCTATAGCCAAAATATGGAGGAGAATCGCTCAACTAGTGAGCATGTGCTCAGATTGTCTGGGTACTACAATCGCTTGAATCAAGTGGGAGTTAATCCTCCAGATAAGAAGTGATTGACAGAATTCTCTAGTCACTATCACCAAGTTAGTAGAACTTCGTGATGAACAATAGTATGCAAGGGATGATGAAAATGACTCCCGAGCTTTTCATAATGATGAAATCGATGAAGGTAGAAATCAAGAAAGAGCATCAAGTGTTGATGGTAGTCAAGACCACTAGTTTCAATAAAAGGGCAAAGGGAAGAAGGGGAACTTCAAGAAGAACAGCAAGAAAGTTGCTGCTCAAGTGAAGAAGCCCAAGTCTGGTCCTAAGCCTGAGACTAAGTGCTTCTACTGCAAAGGGACTGGTCACTGGAAGCGGAACTACCCCAAGTGATTGGCGGATAAGAAGGATGGCAAAGTGAACATAAGTATATTTGACATACATGTTATTAATGTGTACTTTACTAGTGTTTATAGCAACCCCTCAGTATTTGATACTAGTTCAGTTGCTAAGATTAGTAACTCGAAACGGGAGTTGCAGAATAAACAGAGACTAGTTAAGGGTGAAGTGACGATGTGTGTTGGAAGTGGTTCCAAGATTGATATGATCATCATCGCACACTCCCTATAATTTCGGGATTAGTGTTGAACCTAAATAAGTGTTATTTGATGTTTGCGTTGAGCATGAATATGATTTGATCATGTTTATTGTAATACAATTATTCATTTAAGTAAGAGAATAAATTGTTGTTCTGTTTACAGGAATAAAACCTTATATGGTTACACACCCAATGAAAATAGTTCGTTGGATCTCGATCATAGTGATACACATAATCATAATATTGAAACCAAAAGATGCAAAGTTAATAATGATAGTGCAACTTATTTGTGGCACTGCCGTTTAGGTCATATTGGTGTAAAGCGCATGAAGAAACTCCATGCTGATGGGATTTTGGAATCACTTGATTATGAATCACTTGATGCTTGCGAACCATGCCTTATGGGCAAGATGACTAAGACTCCGTTCTCCGGAACAATGGAGCGAGCAACTGACTTATTGGAAATAATACATACTGATGTATGTGATCCGATGACTGTTGAGGCTCACGGCGAGTATCGTTATTTTCTGACCTTCACAGATGATTTGAGCAGATATGGGTATATCTACTTGATGAAACACAAGTCTGAAACATTTGAAAAGTTCAAAGAATTTCAGAGTGAAGTGGAGAATCATCGTAACAAAAATAAAAAGTTTCTACGATATGATCGTAGAAGTAAAATATTTGAGTTACGAGTTTGGCCTTCAGTTAAAAACAATGTGAAATAGTTTCACTACTCACGCCACCTGGAACACCACAGCATAATGGTGTGTCCGAACGTCATAACCGCACTTTATTAGATATGGTGCGAACTATGATGTCTCTTACCAATCTACCACTATCATTTTGGGATTATGCATTAGAGACAGCTGCATTCACGTTTAAAAGGGCACCATCTAAGTCCGTTGAGATGACACAATTTGAACTATGGTTTGGCAAGAAACCAAAGTTATTGTTTCTTAAAGTTTGGGATTGTGATGCTTATATGAAAAAGTTTCATCCTGATAAGCTCAAACCCAAATCGGAGAAATATGTCTTCATAGGATACCCGAAGGAGACTGTTGGGTACACCTTCTATCACAAATCCAAAGGCAAGACTTTTGTTGCTAAATTTGGAGTTTTTCTAGAGAAGGGGTTTCTCTCGAAAGAAGTGAGTGGGAGGAAAGTAGAACTTGATGAGGTAACTGTACCTGCTCCCTTATTGGAAAGTAGTTCATCACAGAAATCTGTTCCTGTGACTACTACACCAATTAGTGAGGAAGCTAATGATGATGATCATGTAACTTCAGATCAAGTTACTACCGAATCTCGTAGGTAAACCAGAGTGATATCCGCACCAGAGTGGTACAGTAATCCTGTTCTGGAAGTCATGTTACTAGACCATGACGAACTTGCGAACTATGAGGAAGCGATGATGAGCCCAGATTCCGCGAAATGGTTTGAGGCCATAAAATCTGAGATATGATCCATGTATGAGAACAAAGTATGGACTTTGATGCATTTGCCCGATGATCGGCAAGCCATTGAAAATAAATGGATCTTCAAGAGGAAGACGGGCACTGATAGTAGTGTTACTATCTACAAAGCTAGAATTGTCGCAAAAGGTTTTCAACAAGTTCAAGGTGTTGACTACGATGAGATTTTCTCACTCGTATATATGCTTAAGTCTGTCCGAATCATGTTAGCAATTGCCACATTTTATGAAATCTGGCAAATGGATAAACAAAACTGCATTCCTTAATGGATTTCTTAAAGAAGAGTTGTATATGATGCAACCAGAAGGTTTTGTCAATCCTAAAGGTGTTAACAAAATATGCAAGCTCCAACGATCCATCTATGGACTGGTGCAAGCATCTCGGAGTTGGAATATACGCTTTGATAAGTTGACCAAAGCATATAGTTTTATACAGACTTACGGTGAAGCCTGTATTTACAAGAAAGTGAGTGTGAGCACTACAACATTTCTGATAAGTATATGTGAACAACATATTGTTGATCGGAAATAATGTATAATTTTATGGAAAGCATAAAGGAATATTTGAAAGGAGTTTTTCAAAGAAATACCTTGGTAAAGCTGCTTACATATTGAGCATCAAGATCTATAGAGATAGATTAAGACACTTGATAAGTTTTTTCAATGAGTACATACCTTGACAAGATTTTGAAGTAGTTCAAAATGGAACAGTCAAAGAAAGAGTTCTTGCCTGTGTTGCAAGGTATGAAATTGAGTAAGACTCAAAGCCCGACCACGGCAGAAGATAGAAAGGGAATGAAAGTCATTCCCTATGCCTCAGACATAGGTTCTATAAAGTATGCCATGCTGTGTACCAGATCTATTGTATACCCTACACTGTGTTAAGTAACGGAGTACAATAGTGATCTAAGAGTAGATCACTGGACAGCGGTCAAAATTATCCTTAGTGGAATAAGGAAATATTTCTCAATTATGGAGGTGACAAAAAGGTTCGTCGTAAAAAGTTACGTCGATGCAAGTTTTGACACAGATCTGGATGACTCTGAGTCTCGATCTAGATACATATTGAAAGTGGGAGCAATAAGCTAGAGTAGCTCCGTGTAGAGCATTGTTGACATAGAAATTCGCAAAATACTTACGGATCTGAATGCGACAGACCCGTTGACTAAAATTATCTCACAAGCAAAACATGATCACACCTTAGTACTCTTTGGGTGTTAATCACATAGCGATGTGAACTAGATTACTGAATCTAGTAAACCCTTTGGGTGTTGATCACATATCGATGTGAACTATGGGTGTTAATCACATGGTGATGTGAACTATTGCTGTTAAATCACATGGCGATGTGAACTAGATTATTGACTCTAGTGCAAGTGGGAGACTGAAGGAAATATGCCCTAGAGGCAATAATAAAGTTATTATTTATTTCCTTATATCATGATAAATGTTTATTATTCATGCTAGAATTGTATTAACCGGAAACATAATACATGTGTGAATACATAGACAAACAGAGTGTCACTAGTATGCCTCTACTTGACTAGCTCGTTAATCAAAGATGGTTATGTTTCCTAACCATGAACAAGGAGTTGTTATTTGATTAACGGGATCACATCATTAGGTGAATGAGCTGATTGACATGACCCATTCCATTAGCTTAGCACCCGATCGTTTAGTATGTTGCTATTGCTTTCTTCATGACTTATACATGTTCCTATGACTATGAGATTATGCAACTCCTGTTTGCCGGAGGAACACTTTGTGTGCTACCAAACGTCACAACGTAAATGGGTGATTATAAAGGTGCTCTACAGGTGTCTCCAAAGGTACATGTTGGGTTGGCGTATTTTGAGATTAGGATTTGTCACTCCGATTGTCGGAGAGGTATCTCTGGGGCCTCTCGGTAATGCACATGACATAAGCCTTGCAAGCATTGCAACTAATGAGTTAGTTGTGAGATGATGTATTACGGAACGAGTAAAGAGACTTGCCGGTAACGAGATTGAACTAGGTATTGAGATACCGACGACCGAATCTCGGGCAAGTAACATACCGATGACAAAGGGAACAACATATGTTGTTATGCGGTCTGACCGATAAAGATCTTTGTAGAATATGTAGGAGACAATATGAGCATCTAGGTTCCGCTATTGGTTATTGACCGGAGACGTGTCTCGGTCATGTCTACATTATTGTCGAACCCGTAGGGTCCGCACGCTTAAGGTTTCGATGACAGTTATATTATGAGTTTATGAGTTTTGATGTACCGAAGTTAGTTCGGAGTCCCGGATGTGATCACGGACATGACGAGGAGTCTCGAAATGGTCGAGACATGAAGATTGATATATTGGACGGCTATATTCGGACACCGGAAGTGTTCCGGGTGATTTCGGAGAAAACCGGAGAGCCGGAGGGTTACCGGAACCCCCCCGGGAGATGTAATGGGCCATATGGGCCTTAGTGGAAAGAGAGAGGGGCAGCCAAAGGTGGGCCGCGCACCTCCTCCCCCCTGGTCCGAATTGGACTAGGAGAGGGGGGGGGGCGGCGCCCCTCTTTCCCTCTCCCTCCCCACTTCTTTCCCCCTCCTAGTAGGAGTCCTACTCCTACTAGGAGGAGGACTCCTCCTTGGTGCACCTATAGGGCCGGCCGGCCTCCTCCCCTTGTTCCTTTATATACGGGGGCAGGGGGCACCCCTAGACACATAAGTTGATCCACGTGATCATATTCTTAGCCATGTGCGGTGCCCCCTTCCACCATAGTCCTCGATAATATTGTAGCGGTGCTTAGGCGAAGCCCTGCGACGGTAGTGCATCAAGATCGTCACCACGCCGTCGTGCTGACGGAACTCTTCCCCGACACTTTGCTGGATCGGAGTCCGGGGATCGTCATCGAGCTGAACGTGTGCTAAAACTCGGAGGTGCCGTAGTTTCGGTGCTTGATCGGTTGGGCTGTAAAGACGTACGACTACATCAACCACGTTGTGCTAACGCTTCCGTTGTCGATCTACAAGGGTACGTAGATCACACTCTCCCCTCTCGTTGCTATGCATCACCATGATCTTGCGTGTGCGTAGGAATTTTTTTGAAATTACTACGTTCCCCAACAGCGACTTGGATTACTAACTTGATAGGGCAAAATATAATGGAAGAAGAGATGTTTAATAGTGTCTTCATGATGAAAACAACATTATTTTCCTACCTTTCTAGTTGCGGTGAGCAAGGTTGTCCATGGATCACACCTCGACAAAGGTATCACATGTTCTGTATTATTTTAGTGGTATTTTTGACTTCTTTTTGTTAATTTTTTTATGATAATACATGTCTGACTCATAAAATAAGGATTAAGGTATAAGCCACATAGGTCGGTACCTGGCCAAACTGAATAGCCAACATAATGTCAAGCTTTGTACAAAGGACCATCAACCAAGAAGGAGAATTACAATTAAGATAGAAGCATCCCCTGAGCTGCCGCCAATGACCCTATAGCTACACGAATCGGCATGCATGAGATTCTGCAATCCCCTCACCACCGACGGCCAAGAGATCATCAACGGAGGGTAGCCACCGAGAGAACGGCGCCGGAAGGTTGTCACACAAGGTGAGACACAGATCACATTTCTTTCTTTTTCTTTAGTGGTAGAATTTTTATTTGGTTATTAACCGATGAAATCTTGGAATGTGTGAGCGTGAATCTCGTATAGGAGTACATCTGTACATGTGTATACTTGTTTCAATATTACTGCACTTAGAGCAACTCCAATGGCTCTTGTAAAATTGCCCGTAAAAGTCGTTTTACGGGATGGTCGTATAATTTAAGGAAAATTTTCTAACGCCTACTTTACTCAGTTGCCGTGAAAGTTCTTCCGCCCTAAAATTGTTTTTCCTATTTCCCATTAAACGATGCTAGGGCCTGCAAGTCAGTGACGCAACAGAAGGTGTGGTGACAGCGGTCGGAGCGTCGTGACGACAAGGACACGGCGTGACCTGAACGGCCTTGTTGTGATGGGGGCGACATGGCCCTGATGCCTAGAGGCGCAACCTCGAGGCATGGCGGCCAGCCTGGTTGCACGGCGGCGACGCGGCGGCCTGCCCGGCGACACAGCCTGGAGGCGTGGTGGCCTTCCCGGCGGCACGGCGGGTGATGAAGCTATGTACTTAGGGTAGGGTCATGGATCTGTCCAACATACCCTCCCCAAGGACATCTCTACAAAGAATCAGAAGCATTCGAAGAGAAACCATCATCCACTCGACCGTGAAGATGTGCTCACTCGACCACCTTGAAGACACTCGACCACCAGAAGATGAGAAACTCTCCACTCTGCAACGGTCAGGACTTAAACCATAGCTTTATGGGCATTTGCAACACTTTACTTCAGACGTTACCAGTAACGCCCCTCTTTTATGAGCATTGAACCTTGTGTAACGGAGGGGAGCTGGGGTCCTAGCGTACTCTATATAAGCCACCCCCTTCTCTGGGAGAGGGGTTCACACTTTCTGTAATTCACACGCATATATTCAGTCGACCGCCTCCGGGCTCCGAGACGTAGGGCTATTACTTCCTCCGAGAAGGGTCTGAACTCATAAAACTTGTGTGTACAACTCCTCCATAGCTAGGATCTTGCCTCTACATTCCTACCCCCCTATTCTACTGTCAGTCTTAGAACCATGACAGTTGGCGTCCACCATGGGGTAGGTGTCTTAGCGACTTGTTGGAGAAGTTGCAATTTTTCCGATCCCCTTCATCATGGTTCCAGGCGGAGGTTTGGCTGAGGGCCGCGAGATCCGTTTCGGCGCGCTTGTGTTTGTCGCCGACGACTCCGCTTGGCTTCAGGAGGCACCACTCGACGCCGACGCGCTCCTCGCCCACGGGGCGACACACTTTCGCGTGTGCGTCCGCGGCGTCCTCCTGCGGCAACCGTCAACCCAGTATCAGTCGACTCCAGCAGCTTTCCCCCTCCCTGCGGCCCGCCGGAGCAAGCGCTCCAGTCGGTGGAGGCTTCAGCGGTGGGTGAAGCATGCGGTGGCCCGCCAGTCGGCCACCCCTCAAGTCGCGGCGATCGAGCCCGACGAAACTCTCTACGGCCTGTTCAATCTGTCGACTGGCTCTGTAGAGACCGCATCCGAGTGCGACAGCAACGACCCGCCGGCGGAAGTCTTGATGGTCAATGGACCACGCAGCCCTCCTGGCTTCAACCGTGAGGACGGAGGCGACGGGAACGGCGATCCGTCACACGTTCACGAGGTGTACCACCCCGAACCCCTCTCCTCGCAGCAGAGGGAGGAACTTCGCCGCCGGAACATGGATGCATTGCATACTCCTATAGTTGGAGAAACCCCTGAGGCCCAGGCCTTGGAGCAGGCACGCTTGGCCAACCTGGCTGAGCGCACTCGACTGGAGAACCTCCAGCGCGCACTCGACGATCGCGCTCGACAACGAGCTCCTGAGTCCAGTCGACGCCATCTTTTTCCACCTCCGACTCTGGTATACCGAACACCGATCCAGAATCTAGCAGCTGCTGCCCGGATAGCAGAGTCGATCCAACCTTCCCAATCAGAAGCTGGCCGAGGTCTGGTGCAGATCAGAGCCTTGCTCCGGGAAGCGGGAGAGCAGAATACGGTCGTATCTTAGTCATGGAATAGGATCCATAGCAGTTCTATGGTCACAGACACAATTCAGTCGGCCCATAGCCCAAGATTGCCCCCGAGGCGTGAGGGATGTGGAGATCGGCGTGATCAGTACAAAAACCGAGAGCAGTATGATCGCCATGTCGATCGCGATGATCGTCGTCGAGTGCCCACGCCTCCTCCAAGGAGTGGGTCATATGTGCCTCGGCCACATGAAGACAAACGCCCTCACAGTGTCGGACGAGGTATTCCAGTCGACCCCAGGGAGCCAGGCTTTGATGCGAGATCTATTCTCGTGCAGGGCTTGGTCGACAGAAACAGAGCTCACCGAGAGGACCATGACAGAGATCCGCAAACCAGCAACAAGGTGCATGTCTCTGGTCCAGAGTGCTTCAGCAGAGCTATCAGGGCTGCGGTGATTCCCCCAACTTCAGGTTGGCGTCTGGAGTCAGTAAGTTCAGCGGAGAGTCCAAGCCTGACACTTGGCTTGAAGACTACCGAGTGGCTGTCCAGATTGGTGGCGGCAATGATGAAGTGGCCATGAAACACCTTCCTCTGATGTTGGAGGGTTCGGCTAGAGCATGGCTGAATTAGTTAGCGCCTGGCAGCATCTATACTTGGGAAGATCTTGCCTAAGTGTTTGTCAGAACATTCGAGGGCACTTGCAAACGGCCGGCAGGTTTGACAGAATTACAGTGTTGTGTTTAGAAACCGAATGAAACTTTGAGGGATTATATGACTCTGGCTCGGATGATGGAAATTGCCACCAAGTATGCCAATGGTGAAGAAGAGGGGCGACTCCGGAGTGGCAAGCACAAAGCAGCCACCCACGAAGCCGGAGGAGGAAACTCCGGTCGGAAACAGAAGCACAAGGCCGAGCCAGCTGCTCTGGGTGAAGCGTTGGTTGTGGTTCAAGGAAAGTTCAAGGGGAAGCCCAAAGGGCCGTGGAACCCCAAGAAAGTAAAAGATCAAGATGGAAATGACGTGTTGGATCTGTCGTGCCATATCCACACCAAAAAAGATGAAGAAGGTAATTTCATTTACCCTAAGCACACCACTCGGCAGTATCGGCTCCTAATCCAGCAGTTTTGAGAGAAACAACCCAAGGAAAAGGAGAAGGAAGCAGACAAGGCTGAGGATGAGGGAGAGAATGATGATGGTTATCCCCACGTGAATTCCACTCTGATGATTTTTGCTGACGTTGAGAGCAAAAGTCGATTGAAAGTCATCAACAGGGAAGTGAACATGGTCGCTCCGGTGACACCCAGTTACTTGAAGTGGTCACAGACTGCCATTACATTCGACCAGTCTGACCATCCAGTGCACATCGCCACCCCTGGGAGGCAAGCACTGGTGGTCGACCTAGTGGTCGAAGGCACTCGACTGACAAAGGTCCTGATGGACGGTGGCAGTGGCCTGAACATACTCTATGCAGAGACGTTGAAGGGAATGGGCATTCCGATGTCCAGACTCAGTGAAAGCCATATGAGTTTCCATGGGGTTATTCCAGGCAAGAAGGCCGCATCCCTCGGTCAGATTGCGCTCGACGTGGTTTTCGGTGATTCCAAAAATTACCGCAAAGAAAAGTTGACATTTGAAGTTGTGGATTTCCAGAGTGCTTATCATGCAATTCTGGGCAGGCTAGCTTATGCACGATTTATGGCTCGAAAATGTTACGTATACCTCAAACTGAAGATGCCTGGTCCCAGAGGAGTGATCACTATCTCTGGTAATCAGAAGAAGGCATAAGAGTGCTTCCAGAAGGGCTCAGAGATCGCCGATGCCCAGATGGTCGTGTTAGAATTGCAAGAATACCAGAAAAATGCAGATCCGAGTGACTTGCTGCGAGCTAAGAAGCCAGCCACAGATTCAGCAATTCCAGTCGTCTGGTGAAACAAAGTCGATTCACATTCATCCGACAGATCCCAATGCTGCTCTGACTCACATTTCAACCTCACTCGACTCCAAATAGGAAGAAGCGCTCATCCAGTTCCTCCGTGAGAACTGGGACATCTTTGCATGGAAGCCTTCTGACATGCCGGGTGTTCCCAGGGGACTGGCTGAGCATCGTTTGCGAGTCGACCCGAAGGTGAAACCAGTCAAAGAGCATCTTCGACGGTCCACCGTCCAGAAAAGAAAGGCAATCGGTGAAGAGGTGGCTCGGCTTTTGGCAGCTGAGTTTATCCGAGAGATTTACCACTCCGAGTGGTTAGCCAATGTTGTCATGGTCCCAAAGAAATACGACTCACTTTGCATGTGCATTGATTTCAAGCATATCAATCGGGCCTGCCCGAAAGATCACTTTCCTCTCCCTCGCATCGATCAGATAGTCGACTCGACTGCAGGATGCGAGCATTTGTCCTTTTTGGACGCCTACTCCGGGTACCACCAGATCTGTCTGTACGGACCCAACGAGATAAAGACAACTTTTATCACCCCGTTTGGGTGCTTCTGTTATGTCACAATGCCATTCGGTTTGAAGAATGCCAGAGCCACATTCATGCGGATGATTCAGAAGTGTCTGCTCACTCAGATCAGTCGGAATGTGGAAGCATACATGGATGACATTGTGGTCAAGTCATGTAAAGGTTCCGACCTACTGACTGACCTTGCTGAAACTTTTGCCAACCTCAGAAGGTATGATATCAAGCTCAATCCATCAAAGTGCACGTTTGGAGTTCCAGGCGGAAAGTTACTCGGTTTCCTCGTTTCCGAACGAGGAATCGATGCTAACCCAGAGAAAGTAGGTGCTATACTCCGAACGAAATGCCCTGTGCGTGTGCATGATGCCAGAAGCTTACTGGTTGCTTGGCCGCCCTAAGTCGATTCATTTCTCGCCTCGGTGAAAAGGCGCTACCTCTTTACCGACTGATGAAGAAATCAGATAAGTTCGAGTGGACCCCAGAAGCTGATGCAACGTTTACAGAGCTAAAAGCCCTGCTTTCCACCCAGCCGGTGCTTGTTGCTCCAATCAGCAAAGAGCCTCTACTACTTTATATAGCAGCCACTGGATAAGTCATCAGTACAGTACTTACGGTCGAGCGGGAAGAAGAAGGAAAAGCTTATAAAGTTCAACGCCCAGTTTATTATATTTCTGAAGTCCTGACCCCGTCAAAGCAGAGATATCCTCATTATCAGAAACTTGTCTATGGGATTTACATGACCATGAAGAAGGTTGCACACTATTTCTCGGATCACTCTGTTACAGTCGTCAGCGACGCTCCATTGTCAGAGATTCTGCACAACAGAGATGCAACTGGTCGAGTGGCAAAATGGGCGATTGAACTCCTTCCCTTGGATATCAAGTTTGAGGCAAAGAAAGCTACCAAGTCCCAAGCAATAGCAGATTTCCTCGCCGAGTGGATCGAACAGCAACTGCCGACTCAAGTTCATTCTGAGCACTGGACCATGTTCTTTGACGGATCCAAAATGCTGAATGGTTCTGGTGCCGGGGTAGTTCTGGTATCCCCCCGAGGAGACAGGCTCAGATATGTCCTCCAAATTCACTTTGATTCCTCCAACAATGAAGCAGAATATGAAGCACTCCTGTATGGGTTGCGCATGGCCATCTCACTCGGCGTCCGTTGCCTCATGGTCTATGGCGACTCAGATTTGGTAGTTAATCAAGTGATGAAGGAGTGGGACGTGAGAAGCCCAGCCATGACTGGTTACTGGAATGCGGTGAGAAAGCTTGAGAAGAAGTTTGAGGGGTTAGAACTCCACCACATACCCCGAGTGAAAAATCAAGCAGCGGATGACTTGGCAAAAATAGGTTCCAAGAGAGAAGCCATTCCCAGCAATGTGTTTTTGGATCATATTCACTCGCTGACAGTTCAGGAAGATCCTTTTACTAAAGAGCCCCCGCAACCTAAGAGCGCCACAGATCCGACTGAATTCGAGGTCCCAGCCGTGGTCGACCTGATCATGGAGGTTCTAGCCATTACTCCCGACTAGATAGTGCCCTACATTGCGTACATCCTCAGGAAAGAAGTCCCAGAGGATGAAGAAGAGGCTCAACAGATCGTCCGTCGATCCAAGGCCTTTACTGTGATAAGAGGACAACTGTTCAGGGAAAGCGTGACTGGAGTCGGTCAAAAATGCATAACACCAGAAGAAGGTCGGATGATCCTCAATGACATCCACTCGGGGACCTGTGGTCATCATGCGTCCTCTCGGGCCATCATGGCTAAAGCATACCGAGCTGGATTCTATTGGCCACGAGCAAATGAAATGGCGAAAGATATAGTTGACGGATGTGAAGGCTGCCAGTTTTACTCAGACATGTCTCACAAGCCAGCGTCAGCCCTGAAGACCATCCCCCTCATCTGGCCCTTTGCTGTTTGGGGACTGGATATGGTTGGACCATTGAGAACCGACAGGAGCGGCTTCACTCATGTGCTCGTTGCAGTCGACAAGTATACCAAATGGATCGAAGCTAAACCTATCAAGAACCTTGATGCTAGCACCGCTGTCAGTTTTATCAGAGAATTGACATTCAGATATGGAGTCCCACACATCATCATCACGGACAACGGGTCGAACTTCGATTCCGGTGAGTTCAGAGCTTTCTGCGCCTCTCAGGGCACTCGAGTCGACTATGCTTCAGTCGCTCACCCGCAGTCGAATGGACAAGCAGAAAGAGCCAATGGCTTAATTCTCAAAGGACTGAAACCATGACTGATGCATGATCTCAAACACGCAGCAGGCGCTTGGGTTGACGAACTTCCGTCAGTTCTGTGGGGTTTAAGGACAACTCCTAATCGGTTGACCGGACGAACTCCTTTCTTCTTAGTCTATGGAGCCGAAGCTGTTCTGCCAAGTGACCTGCTCCACAACGCACCCCGAGTCGAGCTCTTCTCCGAAGAGGAAGCAGAGCAGGCCCAGCAAGATTCAGTCGATCTCTTAGAGGAGGAAAGAGAGATGGCCTTGATCCGGTCGACCATTTATCAGCAAGAGTTGCGTTGATTCCATGCCAGAAATGTGAGGGGTCGAGCCTTTCAAGAAGGAGACCTGGTTCTTTGAGTGGATCAACAGAAACCATGCAAGCTTGCCCCGACTTGGGAGGGCCCCTTCATCATCACCAAAGTTCTCCACAACCGAGCATACCATCTTTACAGTATTGAGCATCAGAAAGACGAGCCACGGGCTTGGAACACGGAGCTGCTCCGCCCCTTTTATACTTAAGCACACATTTGAATAAAATGTAATAAGGAACACCTTTGTAATTTGTTTATCAAAGACAAGAGCTTATGGTCCTATCGTTTGATTCTTGTGTTCTTATTTACTTCTGAAATCCCCCAGTGGGTGGGCTTAGTCATGAATCCGTTTCGCCTAAGTTCGAAAGAAAATCCTACCGAGTGGAGAGCAATCCTCCCACTCGGGGGCTTAGCTGCAGTCCAGTACTCGCCTAAGTTCTCCCACTAGGAGGCTTAGCTGCAGTCCAGTACTCGCCTAAGTTCGAAATAAAATCCTACCGAGTGGAGAG